>NC_045736.1:1532538-1533395 GCF_008692095.1 Etheostoma spectabile | reverse complement strand
GTCTTCTTCTTTCTCAAACCCCCCCACCCCCCGAGCCTCTGAAAGTGAAGTCAGTTTCTGCAGGTGAAGTTTTAAACACATGTTTCAATTTAAGTTAAATTTGTAATGAATGCAATGTATGCTAAAGGCGAGTCCGCATCAACAACGTCGTCTATGCGTATTTGTGTGTATATTACGTTTGATTTTAGTAAAGACAAGAACAGCATAATACCAAGTGTTGTTAACTGGCATGTTTGAATTCATAACGTTTAGAGGGTCACTGTTTTGGCGGTGTTACGTTACAGCACATTACGCAGTGCGTGCTAAGACGATTTATATTCAAATTCTGAAAAATGCACAGGAGGAAGAGGAGGAGGGAAATGAAGAAGGAGAAGGCAGTAAACTAAAGAGACCAGGCGGGTCAGAGCAGGGGAAGACCACAAGAGGAGGCTGCAGATTCAGAGAGAGGGACAGAGGTAGAGAATAATCAGGAGGAGGAAGATGAAAATGACAGGGAGGAAGAGGAGGCTGCAGATTCAGAAAGAGGGACAGAGGTAGAGAATGATCAGGAGGAGGAAGATGAAAGGCCAGTTGTAAGGCCCATTAGTTAAAATAAAATAATAATGATATATAGTAGTGCATCAACAAAATGTTGATATAGTTGATTGTGAAGCAATACACATGATCTTGACTTTGAACTCCATGCAACAGTGTAGCCAATGGTTCACTTTTACTCCATACACACCAATTGCCTGCTTCATGGCTGGTGATAATTTCACATTTTGCATGTTAGAAATCTCTGGTTTTAAGTTAAGGCTCCCCTAGCTGTCTGCTTTATGCAACTGTTGCAGTCAAAAAGGTATTTGATTGGCTACATA
>NC_045736.1:1532377-1532528 GCF_008692095.1 Etheostoma spectabile | reverse complement strand
TAATAATTACTCTGTAGCCACCAAGGTCTGTGAAAGATTAATTGTAAAAAGTTCTGTTAAACATTTGTGCATCTGTTCTGTCTCTTGAATGCACTTTATGTAAATGTAACTGCTGTATTTATATAGCGCTTTTCTAGTCTTAACGACTACT
>NC_045736.1:1531906-1532367 GCF_008692095.1 Etheostoma spectabile | reverse complement strand
TTTACATCATACAGGAAACATTCACCATTCACACACATTCATCCACTGTAGCCGAGGCTGCCGTACAAGGTGCCACCTGCTCATCAGATAAATTGTTGCTGGGGGGGGAGGCCTGGAGTCTTGTTGCCCAGGGCCCATGAAATTGGTAATCCGGCCCTGTGATGAACTTGTATCTTTTGGCGTCTTCCCTCATCGCTCCTTTTGTCACTCTCACTATATCTCCCCTTGGTCGTTCTGTCTTCCTCTCTCTGCGTTCTGTCTCTCCCACACTCACACACAATCAGATTCCACAGACACCCACTCACACCCCCCCTCAAAGATAGCCTAACCGCTGAAACGGAGCACAGCTCTCCACCCTGCACCACCAGCACCTCTGTGCATGTATGCACTCCCACTCACAATTACAGTGGAGTAGAAAAACCAGATGTCAATTTGGACTCAATCTGATCCAAGTCAGAGAC
>NC_045736.1:1531519-1531896 GCF_008692095.1 Etheostoma spectabile | reverse complement strand
CAGCCTCTCAAGGCTTTGTTATTCTGACTGGTTTCTCAATCAACTGTGTACAGGGAGGCGGAAAGAAAGTTTGAGGAGACGGGGAGGGGAGGGTCAGGCACTTGAAGTCGGAAGTCTATCCTCTGAAACTTTTATTAGGGGTTTTCCATCTGTTCAGTTGTCATTTATCATGTTGAATATGATGTAAAAGACAACAGCTGGCATCTAATGCCTAGCTGCCTGTGTTTTTCCATTTGATGTCTGTTCACAGGTAAGACCTACACTCTGTACAATTGTCCAACCAGTATAATTAGGGCAAGTCTGGGCAGAGACAACTTAGACAGGGAGAGTTGGACAAGTGAAACTTTCCATTTTGTCATCCTGGAATTCATGGTGAT
>NC_045736.1:1519130-1531509 GCF_008692095.1 Etheostoma spectabile | reverse complement strand
GGGGGGTAATCACTCACCCTGAACAGTGTCACTGCTGGAGTCTTCAGCAGGACGCCCAAAGAGGAAATGTTTCAAAGGCATATTTGTTCTATTCTAACTGCATGTGATGCAAAGTATTGAGTACAGCTACTTAGTTGTTATGGGCAGTTGTCTGTAATGTCCAGCATGTTAAGAAAGCTTTAGTAAATTCTTATTGTGAACTCATTTTTGAGTTCCGTGTATTAAGAGTTATCAGAGCTGTGGACTTGCACTTGGAAATATTACTTATTGACTCAAGAGAAATATTGAAAACTGCTCAACTGAATGTTGTGACTTTAGGAGCTCGGCCGAACTGAACTGAGTATTAATATTAATATTAACGTAACCATGATTGGTCCCTTGTCTTGTGTCTGTCTGTGTGTGTCTGTTTCCCGCATGTGTTGTTCTGTCTCCCTCCCTCCCGTTTTTCCTCTCTATGTCCTAAGTCTATGTTCCTATGTCCCAGTGTGTTGTTTGTAGCTGTTGTGAAAGTTATGTTTACTTTTTTCTGATTTATAAAAAATAAAAATTTGATCACAAAAAATATTAAAATAACCATGCAGCACAAAAAATGAGATAATTCTGAAATCAGGTGAGAGAAATTCTCTTTTCATTATGAAATGTTAGTCTGTACACATGAGTAGCTTACTGTAAGTTTCCGCTCCTCTCAGATATACGACTTATGTACGGCTGGTTTATTTATGCACTAGTTCCTACTTTTAGTTATTAAAAGAGCTCCTTGTAATCATCATTTTTACTTGCTATTGTACTGATTACTCAAAATAAAATATTTTTTATGTTGCCTGCCCTATATTAAACACCATCGTGGCTGTATTGCAGCTCCACCAAGTAACAGACATTTTGACCAGCTTTCTGTTGGTGGACAGGAGCTGTAAAGCTGATTGTAGCTGTGATATGTGACAGCTGAACGATTTTGTAGAAGTTAAACCGAGTGCTGAAGGAGCCTTGCCTTTAATGCAAGTTTTGCATTTATGAATTTAAGTGAGACACAGCAATCTTTGGGAAAAAAAGACTTGTTTCCGTTCAAATCATTGCTTGTTTCAAAGGTTACACTTTCACAAGAGCCAATTAGAGTCAAACCTTGGGTGCTGCAATTTACAAACAGCCAGACAGTTTTCTTTCAGCCTAAGACCAACAATAACACAATCCGGTAAGTTCCCTCTGTGATACTCACCGGAAAAATAAATAAAAATAACCTCCTACTGCGGAGGTGGATTATGTTCATAGCCGAGGGAGCTGCATACCTGCTCTTAGATTCAGAGGGTTGTGGGGTTCAAATCCATCAGCACCATGTTCTAAAGATGGGAGCCTCCCACCTGTCAACCCCATCTATGATGGATAAGTAAAGGAGTGAACAAGCGGGGTATTCTTTATCACATTAATACAACTTAGAACAGTCGGGCCAAATTCTTGGCATAGCCAGTACCGCGCTACACAGTGGGGAGAATTCCTCCGAGAGGAAACGGGTAAATTATCTACCCTGGCTTCAGCTGCCCCTCGCTTTCATTCTTTAGCCCTCTCCTTATTTGAATTCCACAGGTGACAATTCAAGCTGTGTCACAGGTGAAGAATGAGTTACAGACGAGGGGGGGGGTGTCTTTGCATTATTTCCTCCCCTTCTCTTAGAAGCGTCCCCTTCCTACCCCAACCTGCTGTTGCTTCTCTCTGTCCTGCTGGGATTTCAGTGACGGAGCAGTGTTGGCAGACTGGATGCCGACCTGTCTTTCATTTGTCCACAAAGACACTTTACTAAAGAGGACACACACAATCATGTACAAGTATCATTTCTAAATATATTTAGTCAACTAAACAATTTGATTTGTTAATGCAGTCATTCAAAAAGGCAGTAGAAAGATCAAGATAAACACACATCACATTTGGTTCTAATTTCAACCAAGAATATATAATAAGCACAGGAGACAGCGTTCGAGGTGGAGCCCGAGTCATTCCTATGAGAGTTGCTCAGCGGCGCATGGAGCCGTCATGGAGCCATTATGGAGCCAAAAACGCAAACGCTTGGATGATGCTTCCTTACTGTGGCCCATAGAGCAGGTGCACTAGAGACTTCCGCCGGGCGCTCCTCTATCTTGACTGTGGATTCAATTTTTTAATCACATGGCTTTCCTATGCTTTTAAAATTTTATCGGACCCAATGGATCAAATTCTGAAAGTGAACCGAGTGATTTCGTTGGTTGTGACACCCAAATATTATGCACTGCTTTACAGAAGTCAATTTTTTTAGGGCCAGAGTGCATCGCATGATGGGCCAGCAGTTGTAATTCTACTGTTTGGCCATTGTGTTCAATTTGCTTCAAAGCCCGACACACCTGGTGGCACTGAGTTCAACCCCTTTGCTTTGAGTTTTTTTTTTTTTTTTTTTTAAACTGTGCAGGTTAAAAATTGGTATTAGAGTGTCAGCAATGATATGACCACAGACATACCCACAAATGAATACTAATGAAGGTTGGTGTGTGTCATTCATATAGTAAACAAACACAATCATTGGGTGTCAGTAGTAATGACATATTGCAACAGCAGGCCATACCAGTGGGATCAATTGGAAGCTGTGTTCCCTGACTGCCACGTAGAGGAGTATTGCAATAGGGCCCAGGCATGAGACATCTGACAGCGATTAACACATACTGCACATTACACACAACTGCAATTACTGAAAACAATGATTGGGCAAATAATTTAAGAAAGTTGAGTTCTGGCGTTGGTTTGCCATGCAAACATGTGCGCTCAATCACATTTACCCTGTTTAAAAGGCTTTGTGTAGTGCTGGAAAACAACCTTGTTAGTTTGGAAGAGCTTTGGCTGACTAATCTATAAACATGAGCGTGAAAGAATGTTAACACAATGCCTGCTTTTTCCCCCCCCATGCAGTCAAAAGGCTCTTGCATTGTTTCTTCAAGGTAGGGGGGATTACCAGTGAAAACGGGCCATGGAATCTAGAGCGGGCTTCCATTGCCCTTTTTGAAATATGTATTTTCTCTGTTGCATGATTTGTTTTTTGTGCAGACGACTCCTCCGTCTTCCCGACCCATTCAGCAGCCACCACTGACCAGGGTAGACGAGCCATCATTAGCAAGAGAAACAGGTGAGTTTACTTCTGAAAGGGGACATAATTTAGTTTTTTTTTTTATTTAAAGATTACTCCCAGTTCTGAAGTTCTGCAAGCAGAGAGAGAGATCAGCACTGTTTGTTTCTGTAGTTTTGTGATTTAAAAAAGTTATACCAGTCCTCTTCAGTTTTTCTACAGATTTTTTATATGCCCATTACTGTTTAGCAAATGTCACTCTTTTTCATACATTTATGATTTTACACTGAAAGATGGCCCATTTCTTTCATTGGAAATGTACTTCCACATGCTGACACAGGACTTGGCTCACCTGTCGGGTATGGAGGGGAATGTTTGTGACGGCATATGGTGTTGCAGAGTTCATATTCCTTGAACATGCATACAGTAGCTGAGCTAGTCCGAGCTTGTTACAGACATATTCACAGATACATGTCTCCATCTAGTGGACATAGGGATTAATGCAATAGAGATCTGGAGGCTCTCATTTATGGGAATTAATTTTCACTGCTGCAGTCTTGGAATGGAAAGTTGTTTTGTTGAAAAAATTCAACTTTTCCCTGTGTTCTACCATCCAGGGTTAAAGTTGAGAATAAGTTATCCACGTCTTACTAAGTGATTAACTCAAAGTGAATGTGATACTGACTTGTGTCTGCTTTGTACTACGTTTTCTCTACTACAGATTGCACAAGGTCTTCCAGTGGAGAATATGTCAAAGTGTGTCACGTAAAACTCTTACAGTCTCCTGTAAGGTTCAAAAAGGTTTTACTTTGGCACCATCTGGTGGTAGTGGCATGAATGACACAGCTGTCTCACGATGTCCTGAAGCACAGGGCTTCTCTTTGCAAGCTGATGGTTGCACTGTCAGCATTATAAACTAACCAAACCTATTTTATATAATAGACTTCACCATCAAACATCACCATTGATGCTAAATACATTGTAGGTGTTTGATGAAGCATGCTATGGAACTCAGTAGCCATCACGGGATGCTCATGTTAGTTCAGACAGAGAAAGAAAGTGGTTCTGTCTTAAAAAGAAAATTCCAAAAAGTGCTGAATCTTGAAACACTCAGAACTGGGAAGAAGATTGGAAAAGGTTCTATAATGCAGTTTTTAGGCAATTGTACATTGGAAAAAATATTAATATAATTTTTTTTTATGTCGAGTCCCTTGTTGAAAAACAGACAGACTTAAATAAGAAAAACCTATCTTGACTGAATGGAGAAAAAACAAACTAAATGCGTTCTAGAGACTGACTTGAAACAATGTTAATCGGGAGAGTTGATTTAACACTGTTTTTTGCGTTGTGTTCAGCAAGCGACTCCCAGCACATTTCTCTGGAGTCTGGGCCCGGACTTCCTGGGTCACCAGGTGGGTGGGTCTAGGGGAGTTAAAAACACAGAGACAAGCCTCCAAATCTCCTGTGTTTTACATCCTTTTTATTCTCTGCTCTGATGCTCTGCCTACCCCATGTGTACTCCTCATGAAGGACCTCACATGGATTTCGAAAGCGCACAAGCATGCCTAAATCTATCTACTTCATGCTTCAGATTCCTGCAGGGTGGCTGACATGCTGGTATATAAGCCAGGGGAGATGGAAAATTGGGCCATTCAGACTGTAGTCCTGTGGACAAATATACCCAGAGAGAAAATAGAAGAGCACATTTAGGAGAGGAAACTAATTTACATAAAGTAGATAGATATATGCTATGTGGCATTAGATTTTTCAGTGAATTGTCCATGCTTATGTATCCACTCAGAGGCATGGGATCAATTTTTCCATTGCTAAAATAACCCCTGACCTGGAGCACTTGGAAGCGCACTTCACATTGCTGTGCATGTTAGCAGCATTGGAGATGTGCGACTTCTACGCAACAACAAGGACGTTTTTTTTTTTTTAATTTCATTTGATAAAAGCTCCACTGAAAGTGACAAGTTTATGGGTAGGGTTTAAGGTCAATTCAGCTCCCACCAGAATATGAACATAAGGAGGGTTGTGCATGCAGGTGTGTGGGAAGGTGTATTCAGTTACCACCTCCAATGCTTCACATGGCCTTTAAATTACAGCCACACACACTGGGATTCTTGCTCCATCATGCAAAAAGTAATTTCCTTTATCTCTATTCTCCTCTTCTTTTGGGTCCAGTTTATTGTTTGGGATGTGGGATACAATCATTAATCACTTGTGAAAGGTCTTTTCATGGGGGCATTAACCACTGTGTCCTTTTTGTCGTCGCTTTTAGGGCCAGGGGGGGCTAAAGGAGAAAAGGGTGACCGGGGGGATACAGGAGCAAAAGGAGACAGGGGTCCAATAGGGCCGAAGGGAGATGCTGGCTCGGGCTCTGGCTCTGGCTCAAGGGGCGGAGCCCGTGGAGACAAGGTTTGGACTTTTTTATAGCATCTACTTTGATAGTGGATGGAATACTTGTATTAGACAAGCCATCTTTGTCATGCAGTGTGAGGGGTGGGACCAACTGATGATGCAAGAAAAAGTATTTTTAGCCTAGTTTGTTGTTGTGAAGGTTGCAATGGGCAGTGAGCTAGGAGCAGGGCTAGTAACAGCAGTGATATGACCTGGGGTGAAATGTCCCAAAGGAACACCAGAGGGAGCTGCCAGTCCTAATTTTATGCAAACAAATGGAATATATTGTCAAGCCATTTAGTTACTTTGTGATACATGTTGTACAATATTTATTTAATCATATAATGTACTTTTTTATTTTGTATATGGATAAACTGTGTGTGTCTATAAGGGCCAAATGGCATCACGATGATTTGAAAAGTTAGGAAAATTATTGTTGGCCTGACATTGACTTCATTTGATTTCCCTCCATCCTAAAACACATGCACACAACACACTGCAATGTCCAAATACACACAAAACAAGGAGAGTAAAAAAACAACACACAGACAGATTCAATCCAGCAGGGGACATGGAAACAGGATTTGGTTCTAAATGTTCTGAGTGTGGCCCTATAACTCAGCAGAGTTACATTCCCACTGTGCCCCTCTAATGAGGGACTGTGTGCACACTCCGTGTGCTTCAATGAAGTGCTTTACTGGAGGTGAAGATGTGGAACTTTGCAGCTCTAATCCACTTGATGAAGAAACTGATTAGAGCTGCAAAGATTACTCGATTAGTTGTTATAAACTATTAAATTAATCACCACACTATATTGATAATCAATTAATTGGTTTGGCTCATTTTTATAAAAACAAGTACAAATGTGTCTGATTGCAGCATGGCATATGTAAATATTTTCTAGTTTCTCCTCTTGTCTCAGACAGTAAACTGAATATCTAAGAAGACATTTGAGGACGTCCTCTTGGGCTATGGGAAACACTGATTAACATTTTTCAGAAAACCAAACAACTATTTGATTAATCAAGAAAAGAAATCGACAGATTTAATCGTCAATGAAAATAATGGTTAGTGTCAGCCCTGAGGTGGATGTGTCTGGGGATGTGTATGGCTGCCACTGACGTGGCACTGTCTTTTTCATTTTCAGGGAGAACCAGGGGAAAAGGGATCAAAGGTATGTTAGAGACTATCTCATTTTTTGAGTACTGACATCTTGATGTTGAGTCACCTAGCAGAGTTCCAGGTGAATGATCTGTGATACACCCGGATCCCTCGCCCTGAGAGGACTGCGACAGCATTAAAATGAAAGATGAAATAAATAATCTGGGTACACTTTAAATTGACTGAATATGGAAAAGCTTTAGTCCGGACCATCACTGATGTTTCTTCCATCTCCAGGGCAGTGCAGGCTTTGGCTACCAAGGAAAGAAGGGAGAGCCCGGCCCCTCTGGGCCCCCCGGCCCCCCTGGCCCTCCAGGGCCTGCAACAGAGTTTTCAGTTGGCGCTGACGGCTCGGTTGCTCCAAGAGTCCCGGGACCCCGGGGACCAGCTGGACCGCAAGGTGCCGCGGGCCCCCAGGGACCAGCAGGAGTTGATGGAGAGCCAGTTAGTAGACTACCGTTGAATTCTTTGTATGAAAACCGTAAACATAGCTCGTTGGAGCAAGATCTCCTGTATTTGTCACAGCATATGGCTGTATTTGGTGTGGAAAAGACAATAACGTCACGGCCATCTTTTCTGTTACATGTGCTGTCGAGAGTCTAAGAAAAAAACGTGTAATTACAAACTTTCAACTATGATCCTTTTTTTAAAAGTTCAATTATAAAGTTACAACGTACAGTATATGTATTTGGAATTAAGAATTGTCACATGAATTTTTGAATATTGCCAAATGTGTTTTAGAAGACGTGTGTTTCTTTATCTCCTTCTCACAGGGCGATCCAGGGGAGGACGGAAAAACTGTAAGTTGTTTTTATTCCGTCAAAATCCCAAAACCACTGATAGTGACGATGGATGTTAGAGTGGATATAGGAACTTTGTTACACTTGGTCCTTCCCTGTATCTCTCTAACGAGACCGTGTCCTCAACACAGGGTCCTGATGGACCTGCTGGCTTCCCTGGAACCCCGGGGGACCCTGGAGCTAAAGGAGAGAAGGTTAGATCGACGCAATAACAGACAACATATTGTATATTATACATATCGTATTATAACATTTACCAAGTACAATAGACCCACCATGTCTGTCTGTGTTTGAATAGATAAATGTGTTGTAGCTTGTCTTGATGAACTTGTCTCTCGGGCCCACAGGGAGAGCGTGGAGAGGGTCAGCCAGGCCCCAGGGGCCCCCCAGGACCTCCGGGATCGCCAGGACCAGGACTCAGATCTGTGAGTTAGTCTTGTATGAGCTAGGGCTGTGGAATGAATTGTATTTTGTGATTAGCGACCACAAAAACAATGTAATCGAGAAAAACGATTATTTTGCACATTCTTTGTTGCAAGTAAACTCTTTTTGTCTTGTGTTCTGAATAACAAGCTCCTTTCAAAGGCTAAACTCACTCAGCCAACCTTTGAACATTTTTTTCATGTTATTTATTTTAAGATGAATTCAAAAAGTTATACGGTAAAAGTATCAAGAGATATTTCACACTTCAAGCTCTAGATTATGTTGATTTGTTTAATGGTTTCCCGTTTTTTTCAAGTTCAATAAATGCAACATCTTTCCTTAAGTTAATAAGTTATCATGTTAAATAATCATGATTCCAATATTGACCAAAATAATTGGTGATTGTAATTTATTTTTCAGAATGGAGTAGCCCTAGTAACCCAGACTGCCTGCCTGTGTGACTCATGATTTCTCTTCATGCATTACAGACTTTTGTGGACATGGAAGGCTCAGCGTTTCCTGATCTGGAATCTGTTCGGGTGAGAAGAAGTACATTTTGAAATACTCCTTAACAGTAACAAACATGTGTAGAGGAGGACATCAGCAGCTAGACGTCTTTGATTATAGGTTACTGGGAATCTGCTAATGGATTCTTTTTGCTGTTGTAGGGACTGCCTGGCCTACCAGGTCCCCCTGGTCCCCCCGGTCCTCCTGGTCCCTCTACGGTAGGAGCAGGCACGGCATCCAGTTCTGGGGCATTCGGGCCACCAGGGAAGGATGGAGCGCCCGGTCAACCTGTAGGTGTTAATGTGTTTGTCTCTCAACACAATCAGCCATTAAATTCTCTTAACCGTCTGACCTGTAGAGGCTAACTCATCAACAACTACTGTACATCCGATCCTAATCTTTCTAGGGCAAGCCTGGTTTGCCGGGTACTGATGGCCGCCCAGGAGTGCCAGGTCCCAAGGGAGAAAAGGTAATGACCTTGTGAAAATGATTATTTCCTTCGCAAAGACTAACAAAGTCTTATTTTGGGGCTGGCAGGAGCTCAGTCCGTAGGGAGTTGGGTTGGGAACCGGAGGGTCACTGGTTCAAGTCCCCGTATGGACCAAAAAGTACAGAGTGTGGATTGGTGGCTGGAGAAATGTCACTTCACCTCCTGGGCACTGCCAGGTGCTCTTGAGCAAGGAACCGTACCCCCCCCCCCAACCGCTCAGGGCGCTGGTTCAGCTGGCAGCCCACTCACTCTGACATCTCTCCATTAGTGCATGTACAGATCGTGTGTGTGTGTGTGTGTGTGTGTGTGAAGTTCAGGACTGTGTGTGAAGTTCAGGACTGTGTGTGAAGTTCAGGACTGTGTGTGATAACTAACAAAGTGTGGACACAGAGTGTAAATTGTAATTTCCCCATTGGGGATCAATAAACAGATTAAAATTAAATTAATTAATTTTGTTAGCATCCCTCCATGGTTATGGAGTAATGTGAGATTTACCTGTCTCAGTCGATCTGAAGTTCCGTTTTGTCTGTGCATGTCATCAGTGTTTGATGACAAACGTGTTCCATAATGCAACACTGAGTGAGTGGGGGACTGCCAAAGACTATTAGCGCTAACATTAGCAAGCTAGGCTAACTGGCGTCCACTTTCCTGAGTGGAAGCCAATCAGAAACCACACAAGAACCAACATAGCTTCTGTCCAAGCCCAACCCGAACCCCGGCAACAGTGCTGGGCCTGAATTTATTTATTTTTTTAAATCTCCACTGCTTTTTTTTTTTAAATCTATGCATACTAGTTGACTAGATACCCAGAAGATGGCTGTCACACACAGCTATTACATTATTCATGGTATTACACAGACTAGGTCAGACTAAAAAAATTGCATTTAAAAACAAAAAAAATCGGTTTCTAATTATTGTTAAAGACCTCAACACTATCACTCCTCTCAAATGTTAAATGTTGTAAAGAGACGCAGTCCCTTGCTAATTGTACATGGCCGACATGTGAGCTTGTTAAAAAAAACACTGGCTCTCAGAGATCTGTCAACTGCTGCCATGGTAACCGCTCATCCAGAGGCTTGAGGCTAAAACATTGTTTTCCCAAAAAGCAAAGAGAATTGAAATATTACTTTATTGGACGTTTCTTTTAACATATTGTGTCCTCCTCTTTTTCCTTCACTAGGGTGATTTGGGCGAGCTGGGTCTTCCAGGAGCCGTTGGAGAGAAGGTGCTGATTCATGTAGTTTTCTTTTTGTAGTTTTTTCTTCAGTTTTTCCTTGAAGTAGCTTCCACTTTACATTTAGATCTGCACTCAGAAACACAGCCTAATGCAAATGGCCTTGCTTGTTGTAGGCAGTATTAGAAAAGACATACTCTAGAGAAGGTACATGAATTAAGTGTGAGTTGGTGGCGTGTTTTTGAGATGTCTGAACTGTATACGGTCCAATTCGATAACTATAATCACATATCAGCCTCCATCCAACTATTTCTAAAGCTTTTCTCATCCCTTTCATTTCTCCAGCCAAGCTCCTACTTTTCTTTTCTCCCCAATCTGCTGCCGCACTATTTCTCCTCCTCCTACTTTCCTAAGCCTTCCCGTCTGCAGGTAACTGGGCTCCAGCACGTCATCCCTCAAAGAGGATTTGTGTCTTCGAACAATATGCTAATTTGTGCCAAATATTGTCAGCTACCGACTGACTTAAAGTTTAATCTAAGTGCTGGCTGTGGTTTGGTGAAGTCTGAATTTGGCCCCAGAACAATGAGCATGAGTGTTTGTGCCGTTATCCTCCCTACGATTTAAACACACTTACTCATACTAAATGCTGCATTACAGGTATTAGCAGTTAGGTGTAGAATAAAAATAATAATAATAAATCCACACTACCCTATCATGGTTCAATGCACTTCACTGACATAATTGTATTTGCTTTTATTTAACTTAATATTTCCATATTCTGTCATTCCACCAAACAGGGATCTAGAGGAGACCCTGGTTTACCAGGAACTCCAGGAGAGAGCGGACTGGCTGGTCTGCCTGGACCTATCGGACCTGTTGGGCCATCTGGGCCTCCTGGGCCTCCTGGACCAAGCTATCGGGTTGGATTTGTAAGTTTTCTATTAGATTTCGTGGTCTTACCTTTTTTGGTAGATTTGACGAAATCTCACAGTAAAAAAAATTAAAAAACAAATACTACATTTTAATTGCGTAATGTGGATGTCTGGGACAGTTCACCAGGGGACAGCACATGGTAAAACAAAATACTGTGTATTGAAGATACATAGATGTCTTTTATCCGTATATACTGTAAAGTATCAGTGAAATGATCTGAGTTGGCACGATAGTGTTTAATGTTAAAATAAATCCAATAAGCTAGACAACAGTCAAAGAAAAGGCTCTGTTTGGCTGTTTGTCATAAATCCTTTGTTGGTGTCTGAAGGATGACATGGAGGGCTCTGGTGGAGGTTTCAGCAATGGACTGCCTGGCGTCAGAGGACCTGAAGGAAGACAGGTCAGTATTGCGTATTGAAGACATACTTCAGGTCCTTTGGAAGATGATATACAGTCCTTCACAGTACAGATATAATTTAAATACACTATAGTTCCTCCTTGTGTTCTTCAAATGTTTTTAAATCCCCATATTTAAAGCCAGGGTATGTCTCTGATCCCAGATCTGATCAGCAGCTTTAAAGTCACTAGTCTGACACAATCAGGTGCAACATGGCGACTGTTTCATACTCCAGACACCCATTGAAAGATGAAGTTTAGTATTGCCTTTTTTTCTCTTTAATTAGTGTCTAATGGTAGCACTATTAGTGTTATAAATCTTAAAGGGGTAAAAGAAATGTTTATCATCACAGCTAGCCTCACACTCGCACTCCTGTACTATTTACCTTATCTGTAAATGCAATTGAAAACTCTTGATCAATTATGTTACTTGATGCAGTTTGCCTTGCATGGGAAGCTGCTTGATAAGCTTCTTAAAGTAGTAGCTATCTTATTAGAACTAGAACGGTTAGAAATAAAATAGAGGTCGGGTGTCTACAACTGGTACAGTTACAGACACAGTTCTTGTCTACAGTATTCATGGAAGCAATAACAAAAAGTTCCATATTCAAAAACAACAAAAAAACAGGTGTACCTAGCAACCCATTTGTTTCATCAGCTTATTTTAGTGCTGTCAGTTAAACGCCTTATTAACGGCGTTAACGCAAACCCATTTTAACGGAGTACTTTTTTTTTTATCGCGAGATTAATGTTCTTTTTTGGCTAGCACACTTTGTAGTTTTTTTCACATGCTGTTGCAACAACTAGTAATGTTAGAAAAACTACAACACCACACCAGATCTATCTAGACCGGAAACAAAACACCAGGCACGCCGCACACATGCAGTTTGGGCTCGCGAGCCGGCCAAAGAGTAGTAACGTTACGTTTTGAGTGGATGGCGAGCGTGAGACGCCAAGATGGACGGCAGTAAGATTCTGAATGGAAAGTTTACTTTTTAAAAGTTACCAAATGG
>NC_045736.1:1518969-1519120 GCF_008692095.1 Etheostoma spectabile | reverse complement strand
CACTGACGAGACCAAAGTGATCTGTGTTATCATCGCAGCACGTCCACTCTGAAACACCACTTGATGGCCAAGCACACAGCTGATGCCAATTCCCCCCGTCAAGTATATTTTTTTCACCCTTTTATTGATGGACAGTGTTACATTGTGTGAG
>NC_045736.1:1506969-1518959 GCF_008692095.1 Etheostoma spectabile | reverse complement strand
CTCCAAGTGAGAATTTTACATGTGAAATTGAACACTACAGTAGGCTATACACTATGCCAGTGGTGTTTTCAATAAAAAAACATTTGCACAAAGCAAGTCGATCCACTTTTCATGTTGTTAAGAGCATTAACATGAGAAAAAATAATGGGACAAAAAGAAATCAAGGGATGGGCGCCCGTATAGCTCAGTTGGTAGAGCGGGTGCACTTATATACAGTGCCTTGCGAAAGTATTTGGCCCCCTTGAACTTTTCAACCTTTTGACACATAAGGGCTTCAAAACTAAAGATATAACATTTTTATTTTTGTGAAGAATCACCAACAAGTGGGACACAATTGTGAAGTGGAACAAAATCATTGGATATTTTAAACCTTTTAGCAAATAAAAAACTGAAAAGTGGTGCGTGCAAAATTATTCAGCCCCTTTACTTTTCAGTGCAGCAACTCAGTCCAGAAGTTCAGCGAGGATCTCTGAATGATCCAATGTTGTCCTAAATGACTGAGTGATAAATAGAATCCCCTGTGTTATCAGTCTCTGTATAAATGCACCTGTTCTGTGATAGTCTAGGGTTCTGTTGAAAGCGCAGAGAGCATCATGAAGACCAAGGAACACACCAGGCAGGTCCGTAATACTGTTGTGGAGAAGTTTAAAGCCGGATTTGGATACAAAAAGATTTCCCAAGCTTTAAACATCCCAAGGAGCACTGTGCAAGCAATCATTTTGAAATGGAAGGAGTATCAGACCACTGCAAATCTACCAAGACCTGGCCGTCCATGTAAACTTTCAGCTCAGACAAGGAGAAGACTGATCAGAGATGCAGCCAAGAGGCCCATGATCACTCTGGATGAACTGCAGAGAACGACAGCTGAGGTGGGAGAGTCTGTCCATAGGACAACAATCAGTCGTACACTGCACAAATCTGGCCTTCATGGAAGAGTGGCAAGAAGAAAGCCATTTCTCAAAGATATCCATAAAAAGTCTCGTCTAAAGCCACCTGGGAGACACACCAAACATGTGGAAGAAGGTGCTCTGGTCAGATGAAACCAAAATGGAACTTTTTGGCCACAATGCAAAACGATATGTTTGGCGTAAAAGCAACACAGCTCATCATCCTCAACACACCATCCCCACTGTCAAACATGGTGGTGGCAGCATCATGGTTTGGGCCTGCTTTTCTTCAGCAGGGACAGGGAAGATGGTTCAAATTGAGAAGAAGATGGATGCAGCCAAATACAGGACCATTCTGGATGAAAACCTGTTGGAGTCTGCAAAAGACCTAAAACTGGGACGGAGATTTATCTTCCAACAAGACAATGATCCCAAACATACAGCAAAATCTACAAAGGAATGGTTCACAAATAAACGTATCCAGGTGTTAGAATGGCCAAGTCAAAGTCCAGACTTGAATCCAATCGAGAATCTGTGGAAAGAACTGAAAACTGCTGTTCACAAACGCTCTCCATCCAACCTCACTGAGCTCCAGCTGTTTTGCAAGGAAGAATGGGCAAGAATTTCAGTCTCTCAATGTGCAAAACTGATAGAGACATACCCCAAGCGACTTGCAGCTGTAATCCAGCAAAAGGTGGCTCTACAAAGTATTAATGCAAGGGGGCTGAATAATTTTGCACGCACCACTTTTCAGTTTTTTATTTGCTAAAAAAGTTTAAAATATCCAATAGATTTCGTTCCACTTCACAATTGTGTCCCACTTGTTGGTGATTCTTCACAAAAAAATAAAATTTTTATATCTTTATGTTTGAAGCCTGAAATGTGTCAAAAGGTTGAAAAGTTCAAGGGGGCCAAATACTTTTGCAAGGCACTGTAGAGGTTTAGTCCCCAAAGCAGCGGACCAGGGTTCGACTCTGACCTGTGACCCTTTGCTGCATGTCATTGCCCCCATCCCCCCCCTCCCTCTTCACTTATTCAGCTGTCCTGTCATTAAACGCCTAAAATGCCCCAAAAATCTAAAAAAAAAACAAAACATATCAAGGGTCATTTAAAATAGATTAATTGAAAGTTTATTATGACATTAATGCAATCAAATATTTTACTCGTTTGACAGCCCTAGTTCATTAATTTTTGTCCTAACTGTCATTCCTTCTGTAAATGATCTAATTACAAAGTATTGTTCTATAAAAAATGTATGTCATGTATTTTGTACAGGTCTACATTTAACATGTCTGTGAATACTGAACTGGTCCAACAAGGATGTTGGAAAAAATGTGGAAGGTATACTTGAGCTTGCAAATAACTAAAGCAAATGCATTTGCTTTCAGGGTTCTCCTGGCTTGCCTGGACTTCCGGTAAGTCCTTTTTCCAAAAATCTGTCATGAACTGGTCCTCTTGTCCACGTCCCCAACTCACATGGTTTCTTTTCACTCTAAAAGCAAACTACTGGATCAAAAAATGGGTCTTGTTTTGAGTATGTTAAATTTTTGAAAATGGCCAAACAAGCATCAGGTACCGTTACCTGTGACTGAGGTGGTAGTGAGCGTTTGGCCCCTGCACGCCCTCAAGCCTCTTCATCCATCCATCCATCCATCCATCTTCATCCGCTTATCCGGGGTTGGGTCGCGGGGGCAGCAGGTCCAGTAGGGAACCCCAAACTTCCCTTTCCCGAGCCACAGAAAGGTCCTTGCACCTTTCTAAAGAGAAAGAAACAGGGTAAAAAGAAAGAATACAAGCACACAGACAGAACTGAAAATAAGGAAAAAATTAAATGAATACTGATAAAAGCAGCAGTGGCATAAAATTTAAACAAAATAACTATTTAATTGAGTAGAATGTACGTATGAAAATAAAGAGGGCAGAAAGAAAAAAACTCAAAGCAACACAGCAAACACACTTGTCTTTGTGGATTGCCTAAAGCACAACAAAGAGCAGGAAATAGCTGAAAGCTGCAGAGTTGGGGGTTGATTGGAAGTACAAGCAAACTTTTCACATTCCGGGCAGTAATGTGGTAGAAACTTTGTTTTTGTGTTTACCTGAATGTAGTTTTTTCACTGGTGTGTCTTTGTTGTTCCTCTGCAGGGTAAAGCTGGGTTGCCTGGTATCACAGGTCAGAAGGGCAGTGACGGTGCTGTAGGAAAAGATGGACGACCAGGGCTGGATGGCTTCCCCGGACCTCAGGTAAAATACATCTAGATGACATGTAAGGGACGTCACCTGTTTCAACAGCCAATGGAGAAGTCAGCTAGTTACGTCAGCAACAAACTATAGAAACAAAATGATCCAAAATCCATTTCATTTGTATTTTATAGAGAGCGAGCGGCGTTAGAACAAAGCAGTGAATCTCTACTAGAAATGCAGCTGTAGCAAGCATCTCACTAACATCATCCACATTCATATCTAGACGCAACAAATGACATATCCAGCTACAACTAAAGGCTGAAAGTTGGAAGTTAGGACGGAAGTACAAAGAGTTGTTGCTATGGAGATGGTACATTGTCTTGTGTCATTGGAGTGAACTGGCCAGTTTAAGAACGTTTGGTCTCGTTACAAATCTTTGGTCTGAACTGTGCTTTACAGACAGGGCAGACTGTGAAAATAATGAAAGAAAAATAAAGGAATTATTAATGGTTTTTAACGTTTTAACTTCAAACACAATGTAATGTAATAAATGAACAAGCCATTGGGCAAAAATATTTAGCATTCACAATTGTTAATACCTGTGGACCATTTTCCCCCGTGGGCACAATAGTAATTTCATAAAATCCATTGTATTGAGTACTTTCTGGGTGAGAAAATGATTTTGTTTTTTGAGGATGAGGATGCAGCCTGAGCCATACCAATGTTAGCAAAATGCAGTAACAGAACAAAAAAGGCCAACCCCTCACACAAACCCCTATGTCAACCAGTTTTATCAAAAAATAACTATAGTGTAATAGAGGGAAGGAAATGGACAGTTTGAGGACAAAGAATGTGCATCTCTTGCACGTCCTGCTGCTGTTTCCAGCAGTGCAGAGGAAGTGTAAATACAGTTTAGCCACAATGCTTCATGGTGAGGTTTATTTTAGTAGAGGTGCACATTACATCAGGCATCTCATCAGTGTTGGTCAATAACTGCTTTAAAATACACTATCAATGTGATGTACGTATAACAAGTTATACTCAATATAAAGTTCATTCTGGATATTAGAAATCAAAGTTAAACAAGCTCCACTTTTTCCAGAGCTTTCAATGACGTCAGGGTCTTCATCATGGAGTTTTTTTGTTGTCATGGATTTGGCTCAGTTGTTGTTGTAGTAGTAATAATTCATTACATTTATATAGCGCTTTATCATAGACACTCAAAGCGCTTTGGGGGGGGGGGGACTACTCTCTTACACCACCAATGTGTAGCACCCACCACGGCATTACGTTGCCAGACACTCACCACACGTCGTCTCGGCATTCATTCTTATGTTATGTAATGACAGCTGGGAAAACTCTATCCAGTGACAAAGACAGTGAGATGCAGTCCTAAGGCTAGTGAATGACGTTGAGTAAATGAGTTAATATTATTTCATAATCAATGTGTCTAATCTGTAGAACACAGTTCTGAATTAATAAGGGAACAACCTATTGAGACCGCGGAAGGGAGTATATTTCCTCCATTTTATATTTCATTTAGCTGCGAGGTGCTGTTCTGCTTAAGTAAACATGAATAATATGTTTTAATCATTGTAATTTATCCCCCTTAAAAAAAAAAAAAAAAAAGATTTAACATGTAATTAGATAATATACCCTGTGCTACTATTGCCTTCAATGATTAAGAGGGTGGTTCATTTTGTCTGTTGTCAGACCTTTATGGAGCAGGTACGTGGACAAACAGTCTCTTCACCTTTTTAATGTATCTTTTAATATTACAGGGACCAAAGGGTAGCAGTGGCAACAAAGGAGACCGGGTAAATATAATGTTAACACTATACATCTGTTTTTTTATTTACATTATGTTAACTACAAAGCAGTTGTGTGTAAGATGCTGATCCAATGCTGTACAGCAACACGCTGTATGTCTGTATGTTTTTCGGACCTCGTAACCTTTTTTTAATTCTTTATGTTAAATACAAACATAAGAACTAAAGCTCTGTCATGGGGATTTGATTAATTGGGACAGTTTAACATGGTTTGGCTGCATGCGTGCGTGCTGTGGTTTTAGGGTGACCCAGGTCGGGATGGAACTGGAATCCCAGGTCCACCCGGTCCACCCGGTCCACCTGGACAAATTGTCTACCAAACATCTGGCAATGTAAGTAACAAAGAGCACACACTGGTCTGAAATCCAAAAACTAAGGGCAGTTTTAATCAGTGGTGGCCTTCATCTTAACTTGTTGTCTTTGTGTGTGTCTACAGGTTGTTGGCAATGCTGGGCCTCAGGTCTGTATTCATGTTTAAACCGTGACACTGATACAGAAAAACGATACTAATACATTATCTTTCTCCTCATGTTGACACCATAGATGAGGTCTTGCCTTTTAAACTGAGATCTAAATGCATTTGGTGCAACACTTAACAAGGCCATGTACATGTCATTGAGCTTTTAAAAACATATACAGTATACAGTTGAATGTGCACTTGGAATTAGAACCGTAGAGTGGGCTTTCAACTGAGACACCCTTATTCATACCATATGGTGAAACGTGTTGATCAACTTATCCTTTTCTGTGTTAGGGTGATTTTTCACAAGACACATCAGGGCTGATAAGGGATTCCTTCAAAGATGTCAAACTTTGTAAGAACATAGGATAGTTGTAATCACTCTCATGTCCATTTCAATATAATATATTTTAGGCAGCTGTATACCTTTGATCTACACTGAGTGAAATGAGTGCTTATTTCCCAGTTTAAACGAGTCAGGGCCAGAATGAGTTGTGGGTGGATTCACTTGTACCTTTGTGCTATTTGTAAAGTTAGTAAAACCAAATGTGTACATCACAGCCAGTAAGCAAAATGCAGAATATCCGTTCAATGAAGCTATATGTGTCTTATGTTTTCCTGTGCAGGGAGGACCTGGTTTGCCTGGTCAAGCTGGATTCCCTGTAAGTCTCCTTGTGTTACTATAATTAATGTTACCTTGCCCTTATTATCACTATAAATGTGAAATGTATTTGCTTCTTGCGTTGTCTCTTTGTTTCTGTCTCCTGAGTGTTTTGAACCTGTTGTTAATCTACATTTATAATTTTTAAATTAAGATTATTAGTTATTGTAAACACCTCCCATAAAAAGACCAAAACCAACAATGTGTCAATGCGCCTCGCAGTACCTTCCCTCAGTTGGCAATCAGCCTCAAAACCATTCACTTAGTCCTACCATAGACGCAAATAAAAAAAAAAGGGTCACAATTCTAAATTCGTTATTAAAAAGGTAATTTAAAGGCCCTGAAAACCTATTTTCTTAATCAGTTTCATGCTATAAACAATGGGGTCCTACACAAATACAGAATTATCTGCCAAAGTTGTTTATTTGACATGACTAAGCTTTTTGACTAGCGGTTTTCACCAGTTTGAAGTGGGTGTTTGCTCAAAAAAAGTGACGTCACATATTTTAGTGATCCAATCGGGATTTAATGTTAGTTGTTATGCGGTTGGTCTATGTTGCCAGTCTAGTTTTTGCAGTTGATGAAATGGATTAGTTATGTTTTTGAGTGTTAAACTCTCAATAAAGAATAACTAAACATGTTTTTAACTCTCGTTGCACATTTAGTAAGACCTATTTAATGTTATAAAGAATATTCTGGTTTCCACAGCTAAAGTAAAATATCATTTTTAAAATGATGTCCTTGAACAGTAGGGCAGTGTAGTTTTTAGAGAAGGTTACTCAAACAGATGTATATTGATTTTGATTAAGTTTGGAGCTCTGTGGCACAGAGGAATAAGTATCAGGCCATCAGGCTTCTACACTAACAGTGCATACTGGTAGGATCAATTCCTTGTTGGTTTTTGTCTTTTCACTTAATTATAGGTTCAAAAATTCTGTGTGCTGAATTTTTGCTATGGGTGGTGAACCTTTTGTTCACAGGGATAAGCTGAAAGCAAACTGCTATAAGGACAGAAGAAGAGACTTCTTTACACTCTTTTATTTCAAATTCCAAGAATGCCTCCAGATAATTTAACAGTAATTTGCATTCACAAAAGTAACTGAGCACCAAATGCTGCTCTGAACTACATTGGCAAGCATATGCCATGTTGGCACCACATCTACTCAAAGAAGCATCCCATCCACTTATTTCTACAGTCAATATCTAAACAGTGGTCCACTCAGCAATTTACAAGCAGAGTGGACCACTGTTTAGATATTGACTGTAGAAATAAGTGGATGGGCTGCTTCTTTGAGGAGACTAATTGAACATCTTGAGTCGATGGGGGGAACAGATACCTTCCCGCTGCCAGATGACTGTTGAGAAATCGTATCATCTTCATCCTGCAGGGTCCTATTGGACCAAAGGGTGACCGAGGAGACGCCGGCCTCCCGGGCTACGGAGTGAAGGTAAGGTCTTGCTTATTTGTTTGGTCAGCTATTCATTTAGCCACTCATCATTAGGACACGGCCGTAATGAAGTCTGTATTGTCTGGTTTCTGCTCGCTGTGCTCAGGGTGAGAAAGGTGAACCAGGCTTAATAATTGGACCGGATGGAAATCTTCTCCACCTGGAAGGGCTGACGGGTCTGAAGGTGAGTCTCACTGCATTTGACTCTGTGTATTTACTGCATGTCTCGTTTTATCTCTCTCGCTCTTGCATAATAAAGCAAACGTGCAATTTCATTCTTTTAATGTCTTTTAATTTCTATTGCATTAGTATTTTTACTTCTGTGTGTTGGAACAGTTATTGTCTTCATTATTTTTCTAACGATTTGTATGATTTTATATTATATTTGAACCGGTTTGTTTTCTTTATCTTGGTTTGCATTAGTCTATAAATCCATTTAGCTTTTATTATTCCTTTTTTGTCTGTATTTTAGTCACTCTCAGCACTTTGAATTGCATTTTGTTATGTTTGAAAGGGGCTATATAAATAAAGGTTGATTTGAAATACAAACACATACATGCACGTCTCCTTTATAGCATACGGTGTGTTGCTACTCTTCATGTGTAAATGTGTTGCCTGCGATACGGCGGCGTTTGTGTTGTTGAAACTAATGTCCTTATCGCTGTCCGCAGGGAGACAGAGGATCTCCAGGACCTGTTGGCCTCACTGTAAGTGTTTGAGAATTTCTAACGAAGATATCTACACTAATGTACCAACACTGTTGTAGACTAAAAATGTTTTTTTTTCTCCACTTGATTCTCCAGTCAGCTGATTGTCTTTTATTTCATGATTTATTGTGGTAGGGACCATATGGGCCTCCTGGATTAAAGGGTGAAATTGGAATGCCCGGAAGACCTGTAAGTACCCCTTGCTTGGTTTCTTATAGCACATTGCTAAAATTTCATATACCAAGTACCACATATTCTTTTGCTGACCTATTGTATATTGCTGTGGTTACATTTTAATCCCATTGTATCTTTTCCAAGTGCATGGAAATAATCAATGACTTTCTATCCTTAGGGTCGCCCCGGTGTAAATGGGTACAAGGGTGAGAAAGGGGAGGCAGGAGTTGGATCTGGCTACAGCTACCCAGTAAGTTTCCATATTTGTATTTATTATTACCAATGTCTTAGACAGAAGGCAGATTTTAATACAGTTTGACAATCCCCAAGTCATGCCAGAGTGTAACAAAGGCACAACCTTGCATTGAGCATCAACGGCTTATTGGCTAGCTTGTACAGACCCTCATTATCGGTGTTATTATTCACATATTTTTTAGCTTTTGCTACGTCAGAACTTGTATTGCTGACATTCACCTCACATGGCTGAGCAGCTGTCTTCTCAGATATTCCAATGCCTTTTTTTTTTTGGTCTCCGGACAGCATGGAACACGGCTAATACGAGCCGACATGAAAGAACAATTACCACTTGCCCCAATCTGAGCCATTTTTCTCTCGTAGATGGTTGGACGGCCAATGCGACCTGTTGGATTTCCTGCTAGCAAACCTCGACGACTTCTACTCGGTTTACTGGCACATTACATTGATGGCGTAGCCTTCCAGTTGATGGCAACGTGCCTAGTTCACGTTTCTTTTTTGAGACACTTCAGAAGTTGGCTAAAAAAAAGCTTGACAGTTGAATGCATTTTGTTTTAAGTCAAACAAACTGACGTTAACATTAATGCTAGCAATCAATGCATCACAATATGTCCAAAATACTGTCATGTCAGTAATCGTACCACTACCTAATGGGAATCCTTCAGTATCTAAACACCAAATGGCAAGGAAGAGTGAATAACTTTTTTTCCATCAGGGTCCAGTCCCTGGCCCACCAGGACCACCGGGACCACCCGGACCCCCCGGGCCAGCCGTTCCTTTCGATCGCTTCAACGTGAGTACACAAGATCTTGGACCTTTATGCATACCAGTTGATCTTATTGGTTGTGGTGTCTGGCAGCTAAACCATATCATATTTGAAGCAGTAACTGCATAACTTGGCATGAACCAAGACAAATCCTGTTCTCCGTTGTTACTGGTGCTGTGTTTCTTCATTGAGCATTGTTTCTTTCTGTTCATAGCGCTATGATGACATTTCAAGGAACTACCCAGGTATGACCTCCATCACACACTGTTTGTTGTTTTAGCACCAACACATACAACTGTGAGACAGAAAATGGAAGTTAAGTTGAAGTGCCAGCCAAGGAAGGGAGATTTATGAAGGGTTTAAAGTGTCTGCAGAGATAAACAGTTTTATCTTAACTTGAGTTTGATCCAGCTGCCTCAGCCTGAAGGGGATTTACACTCTATTGTCAAGAGATTAGTCTGTCAAGTCTGACACAAAAAATGAATTGATAAACCAGACATCATTATCTATGACACAGGGCGCTAACAGTTTTGCCATGTCGAATACACCTGTGCGATATTGTGTTTAACTTGCTGATGTTAAAAATTATATTTTGTTGTAGCAACTAAAGGAGAAAAAGGAGAGCAGGGTGCCCGAGGACTTCCAGGTAAATCCCTGTTTGTGTGAATTATACATACTGCAATATCATTGCAAACATATCCACCAGAGCATGTGAGCGTAGTGGAGCGGTGAAAATTCCCACTCCTCCCACACAGGCTAATTAGTTTCCCCCGCTCAATATATCTCCAAAAAAGAAGAAAACCTAGCATTGTGTTGATCAGATAAATGCCACTCTTCATGCCTTTGAGCCCCGCCAGCAAAAAGTCCCCTGGATGACAGGGAGGGAGGGAGGGACGGGCACCATTCATCTGCACAAGACGGGCTCGGGCAGGCTTTGAATGGTGTTAGCGGTACCGGTGTAAAATCGGAGCGGGGGGCTCCATCAATTTAAAAAACACGGAACTGCGCTCTGTCCATAACATACCTGCACTGCAGGACTGCATTAAAGTAAATTATGAGTACTTGATCACTAAAACACCTTTTGTTTTTTCCCAGGAACAGCCTCTAATTTTGATATTTACACATTCAAGGTAAACAGGCTTATTGTTACACCACCAGTCAGTTTCATTAGTGTGATGGATTCCTGTACTTCATAATGTTAAACTGTTTCCAACAGAATGAACTGAAGGGGGAGCGTGGAGAATCAGGTGTGAAGGGAGAAAAGGGAGAGCCCGGTGGTGGATATTATGACCCACGTTTTGGAGGAGTGCAAGGCTCACCAGGGCCTCCTGGCAAACAAGGCCTACAGGTGAGTAAAATGTCTGTTGTATACGGTATATATTTACCTGTAGGGCCTAATTACGGCCCAGATCCTAAGTTATTGGAAGACTTGTGGTTTGACCTGTATATTAGGGGTGTAAATCACATGTTTTATTACAATATATTGATTCTTAGGACGACAACACAATATTTACTGATATCACAGTCTGCCACAATATAATGCAGATTACATTCAATTCAAGGGCCTGCGACCGATACAACATTTGAGCCAATTCAACACAATCCCTTACATTTATTTCAACTCACAAAAAGCAATTAAAATAAAATTGGACAATATCATTACTAAGCTTTAAAAGAAATTACCTTTTTTAATGGAAAGAATAACTATGGAGTGAGAATTTTATAATAAAGGCTCATCTGAAAGACGACGATATATACAGTGGCTTGCACACATTTAAGAACCCATGTTCCCAAGTTGACTAAAAAAAAGGAATAAAAAACATCTTTTGGAAATTGATCTTAAGCCTTAATTAAAAAAAGAAAGGAAAAACCCAACCTTTTAGGGACACCAATTTTCTTTGTGAATGAATAATGTAATGTAAATAAATAATTGTTCTTCCATAAAATACAGGGGGCATAAGTAAGTACACCCCTATATCACATTTTTATTATTAAAGGCCAGTTATTTCATGGATCTAGGATACTATGCATCCTGATAAAGTTCCCTTGGCCTTTGGAATTTAAACAACCCCCCCATCATCACATACCCTTCACCATACATAGAGATTGGCATGGTGTTATTTCAGTTAGCCAGCTGATTTGATTTGCATTGAGGAAAGTTCCCCATCTCAAGGTTAGATTTTTCCCAATTCTTTTAATGAAGGCATTAAAATCATTTCCTAAAGATGTTTTTTATATTCCTCTTTGTAGTCAACTTTGGCATGGGTGTGTAAACTTCCGCAAGCCACTATACACAGTGGGGCTTGAAAGTTTGGGCACCCCAGGTAAAAATTTGTATTAATGTGCATAAAGACGCCAAGAAAAGATGGAAAAAATCTCCAAAAAGCATCAAATGACAGATTAGATATTCGTATAATATTTTGGAATGAATAAACCAGATTGATGTTATGGAGCGGCCAGCCCTATCCCTGGACCTCAATCCCATAGAAAACTTGTGGGGTGACATCATAAATACAGTTTCTGAGGCAGAACCCAGTAATGCAGAGGACTTGTGGAATGTAGTTCCATGGTCCTGGGCTGGAATACCTGGTCACAGGTGACTCCATGCAACACAGATATGAA
>NC_045736.1:1502674-1506959 GCF_008692095.1 Etheostoma spectabile | reverse complement strand
TAAATGATGGTTATGCAACTAAATATTAGTGCAGTGATTCAAAGTAAAGCAAACCTTTTGAAAAAATTTTCAGTTCATACAGTAAATATTTGAGTTTGTAAAGAAAAATGCCAATACTGCTACAGCCTAATATTCCTTTTTCTTCACTTTCTGTAAAGGTAGAACACAAACTTGATCAATTTTGGTCATGTTTTGTTTTTGAAATTGAATGTACAGTGTTCCCAATGCATTGATATTATGGAATAAATAGATATTCTAAGGATTTTTAACATTATTCTGAACACAACTCTGTGTGTGTGTGTTTGTGATATATATATATATATATATATTATATATATATATATATATATTCATTCCAGTAATTAACTTTTTTTTTTCTCCGTTGTGTTAGGGCCCAAAGGGAGAATCCATAATGGGCCCTCCTGGACCCCAAGGGCCACCAGGGTCACCAGGGATTGGTTACGATGGGCGTCCAGGTCCTCCCGGACCACCCGGACCTCCAGGATCTCCCTCACTTCCCGTGGGATATAGGCCCAATCACTGTAAGCGGCTGTTTTTAATATTCTGGATATTTCTAAACTATACAGTCGTACTAGCGTTGGGGTGACCTCAAGCTACTTTCTGCACTTTACACGTTGGCTACTGGAGGCAGACTGCTCTCAAGCTTGAAATACGTCAAATCATTGACAAGCTTTTCTTTTCATTTGAAGCTGTCAGTGTTCCTGGACCTCCCGGTCCTCCTGGTGCACCTGGAATACCAGGTCACTCCTCTGGGGTAAGCACCATCGCGGCATTTTAAAATTATACTTCCAATTGTGCATTTGTTAGGTTGGCATCAATAATGACTTCTTTGCGTTGATCAGTCTGCGCTCTGGAACTGGTGCTAACTCATCATTGTGTCTGAATTGCTTTGGGCCAATTAGAACTTTTCCTTTAAAGAGGAATTTGCAGCCATTTCTTTATTTTATTTCTGATTAACAGAAGCTGAAACCCAAGTACATTTGTTTTCCACAGGTTACTGTTTTGAGGTCCTACGACACGATGGTAGCTACAGCCAGACGGCAGGCGGAGGGCAGCCTCATCTACATCATAGACAAAGCTGACCTGTATTTGAGAGTACGCGATGGACTGCGCCAAGTGATGGTACAGTGATCTACATTTAAATCAGACATATGATACAATTAGACTTTAAAGCCATTGTGGATTTCTGGCCACTAGGGGGCCAAACAAATCAAAAGAAGCCACTTCCATTGCTCCGGTTTATAAAACATTCTATCAACCAATACATTACATGTCACTTAGCTGACGCTTTTATCCAAAGCAACTTTCAATTAAGTGCTTCAAACCCTTAAAGGTGCTCTAAGCGATGTCATGCGTGTTTTAGGCTACAACATTTGTTGTCACATACAGGAAACATCTCTTCACTATGCACGAGCTGCGCAAAAGCACAGAAAGGAGGGGGAGCTGATGGGAGGAGCTAGCTAGTCTCATTTTGTTTGACAATACTTCTAACGTCAACAAGAAGTAACATCGCCAAACATTGCTTAGAGCACCTTTAAAGATCTGCTTTATCATGTGGACAAATGTATTGTTTTGGGGAGAAAATTGTGTGTCTTCCCTGAAGTAACTTCTAAAGCCGTAGAGAAGGCAAGGCAGAATACCGTAACTTCAGTTACAGTTCTTTGACTTTGCTCAAAACATCAAAACAAAGTTACTTTTTGCCACGCTGGAGTTACGGTGTTACAGGCTAGCTCATATATAAATATACTGACTATATTTATGACTGTTCTCAGTGTCACAACGTGACTTTTCGCCCAAAGACAGCGTTGTGGAGAGTGAAACGGGAGACTAGAAAAAGGCATTGAGGTAGTGTGTTGTTGGGATGGCTACAATAAATAAAAAATAGCTCCGGTTGTCTAAAAGATTTTCAATGTAATGGCTCAATATCTATGTAAATGATTTTGCCAATGCGGATGAGGTCGTTAAAATTGAATGGCTGTCCGTATTCATTTGAGCCAGATTATCCCCCCCCCCCCGTAAATGCAAATATGTATAAGTTTTGCTAGGCCAATTGCAGATCTAACGTTAAGTCACACTGGACACACCACCCAGGTAAACCAGACAAAATGCCATGCAGCTACCAGCATAACATATGGGAAGATAGACAGGATTCTGAACAGCGATGCCCGCGCTGCACTGCACGAACAAATGCAAAAGGCTGCAATAAAACCTAAAAGTAAATGAGTAGCCTATCAAGACTCACTCACATACACATGTAGGAAGCGATATATTTCAATCTGATCTGTCTGGCAATCCACTCTCGTCCATTGTGCGGTTTACACACACATAGCTCTACCCTACGTTAAATAGCAAATTTTGACAAACAAACGCTGTCGGTTTGAAGTCTTACTGTATTTATTAGTTTGCAACAAATCTTGAAATATGGACAAATTCTTGTAAACTTAAGTGCTGGCTAAATTATAAGACTAAAACAAACCAATGTGGCTACTTAATATGCACGTGAATGACACCATCGTTATGTTCACGTCTTCCTTCTTGATGATGTTAACGGTTGTCCTCCGGCCCTCGACAAAATGTAATTGATCCCCGAAGGGAAATTCTGTGTTACTATTGCAAGAGTATATAAATATGAGTGTGGATATGTACGGTATTTACATAGTTAAGGAGTTGTAATGGTGAAAAATAATAATGAATTAATAAATGATAGCAGCGTATTACACAAATTTTAAGCCAGTGTTATTGCACAAAACAGGTAATATTGTCCACTCTTGCCTGTGGTGCATTTTGGGGGAATAAGTCTTGTACTGAAAGTGCTCCTGTGTATGAGAATAATGTGGTATTAGGTAGGCCTAGGCCCAATGTGTTAGGATTGACATCGATGAAAAGATTATGGTATATATACTCACTGACCACAATATTAGGAGTACCAGCTGTAACATGAAAAAGGATGAGATATATTTTATTACAATTCTATATAGGGTAATACAATACAGTAGGTGATATGGGAGTTGAAAAGCCACTTTGTGACCTTTATATTATGCTAAGCATAATTGTGCCATGATGACTAGATTTTATGTAGATACCTTTGGCCTTTCCATGACCCCTTCTAATCTTGTAGAAAACACAAAGGCAGAATACAGTAACTTCCAAGTAAGGGTCAAAGGTCAAGTTTGATTTAATATGTTTATGTAGATAAATAACTTAATTAAAAACAAAGTATTGCCAAATTTTCAAGATCCTGCCTACAACTCATTTGGCTGGACAACAAAATAAGTTTAAAGTCATTTTTCTCAGTACTACAGTACTCAGGCGAGTTAGGGTCTTTTGGCTTTGCAGGGCAGATTAGCTTTAAATAAGCAAAACCACAATAGCCATATGTAAGAGCAGCAAGAAGTTATTTTTTAATTTATTCTTTTCTCATCCGCGGTGCAGTAGGAACCTTTTGGCAGAAGACGCGTAGGCTTCTGGCCATCAATCTGACTACTATTCATGTACAAAATAATCTGTTTGAAATGTACCTTATTTTCTACCGCACTTTTATTTATTTTTTTAAATATGGATATTTATACTTTTTCCCAACTGTATGTATCTAGTATCTAGATATTTTCAGTTTTTTTCTAGACTTGATATATTTATCACTCTACATGCTCTGCACACCCATGTAAGCATTTATATATTTTCATTCCTATAACTAATATCTCGACTTTTCCACAGTGTTTTTAATTGTTTCTGTGCTGTATTTTTTTAAGATGTGAACTTTGCATGTAATTTCGTACTACAGTGTACTGTGATATAGCAATAAAGAAATCTTGAATCCCGATGGCAATAGGGAGCTCATTCCACCATTTGGGAGCCATGACTTTGAGTGATTAGTTTTTCATCGCTGTGAGGGAGTAGCAATCAGGTTGGCCGATGCAGAGTGAGCGGGAGGGTGTATGGTAGGGGTGATCCGAGTATCCGGCTGAAACGAGTATCCGGTACGGATAAAGCACTTTTGCCGAGTACAAGTATTATACGAGTAATATGAGTCAATATCCGTGCTCGGATTGAATACAACTCCTCAACTGGCCGCGCAGCGTTCTGTGAAAAATATAACAATTTTTGATCAACTCATATCAATTGCATGCTTAAATAACATAACATAAAGCCCCGCACATTTCAAGAGAACCCAACCCACTTCCTGGTTAAATCTGACCACTTCTGGGTTAGGCCCCGCCCAGTTAGAGTACGGATCCGGATACAGATAATTCATGTGGTAAACAGA
>NC_045736.1:1500981-1502664 GCF_008692095.1 Etheostoma spectabile | reverse complement strand
ATACAGATAATGCTGTACTCGCTCATCCCTAGTGTATGGGGTTTGACCATGTCCTGGATGTAGGACATGGGAAAACCCTATACTCCGGGGCTGATCCGTTCATGGCCCTGTATGCAAGTACTATTGTCTTGAAGCGGATGCGGGCAGCAACTAGTGACCAGTGAAGAGAGCGGAGGAGCGGTGTAGTGTGAGAACTTGGGGAGGTTGAAGACAAGCTGCTGCGTTCTGAATGAGCTGCAGGGGCCGGATGGCACACGCCAAGAGGAAGTTGCAGTAGTCTAGACGCGAGATGACTGGAGCGTGAACCAGAAGCCGAGCCGCCTTCTGCATTAGGAGACTTATACTTCGGATGTTACGCAGCAATGTTGGCAACGAAGGAGAGTTGGTAATTGAGTGTCACGCCCAGGTTCCTAGCAGTCTGGACGGGGACTACCAGAGAGTTGTCAATTGTTGTTGTCAGGTCTTAGGGAGAGCCCTTCCCTGGAAGGAAAAGGAGCTCAGCCGTGTCAAGGTTGAGTTTCAGATGGCGCGTGGACATCCAAGAAGAAATGTCAGACAGGCCGAGATCCGTGCCACCGCTTGCATTTCAGACTCGGGATAGGAGAGAATTAGTTGGGCGATACTGGTGTGGATCAAGGTTGTTCTGACAGAGATAAGTAGAGTGTTGATTAGAAATGGCACGCTCAAGAGTTTTGGATAGAAACGGAAGAAGGGACTGTAGTTATTTACCTTGGACAAGTAGTTGACAAGGAGATGTTGATGAGATGTGTGAGGAAAGGGAGCAGGCGAGAGAGGATCGGTTGGGTGGGTGGAGGTAAACAAAGTAAGAGTTTGATTTGGAGACAGAGGGGTGAAAGAGCAGGGAGTATTGTACGTGATGGTTGGTAAGATGATTTCAGGTAGCGCGGTGACGAATGAAGAGCAGATGTCATCTATCTTATTTACAAAGTTGTTGACAAAGTGGTTACGTAGGAGGGAAAGGTGGACTACGGGGAATCTAGGAGGTTAGAGAAGATGGGGGGAAAACGTTTGTTGGGGTTGTAGAAAAAGGATTCAATTCGGAATGATAAAAAGAGCTTTTTGCTGCAGGAATAGAGGCAGAGGAGGAGGAGGAAAGAAGAGAACGACGAGGTAAACAGATTGTCTGGTTGTTTAGATTTCCTCCATTTCCGTACCGCTGATATCAGCACGCACAGAGTCAGATAACCACGGAGCTGTAAGAGAGTCAGATGGAGGGCGGGTTGATAAAGTAGATAAAGCCAGAGAGCAAATGGATGTTGAGGTGAACAGGTATATACGGTTGTGAGCCGGGGGAAAGGAAGAATCGGTCCGAGGTACGGAGTGGAGTAGTGAGGTTGGACGTAGCAGATTCTGGTGAAAAAGAGATGTAGGTGGTTACCAACTTTGTGAATGGGAGGGGGGAGGGGGAAGGCAAGAGTGAGAGGGTAAAAGAAGAGAGAAAGTGTATGAAGTCAGTTGCCGAGAAGAAGAAGTCGCCCAGAAGTACCAGCGGGGGGCCAGTTTGAGGGATGTGTGAAAGGACATCCTGCTCCTCCAAAATGTCTCCCAGAGGACATAGTAGGCGGTAGGCCTGCACGATATTGGAAAAATCTTACATTGCAAAACGAAAAAAGGAATTTTTAAAAGATTACATAATAGCTCTGTTTGGAAATAATAAATCAT
>NC_045736.1:1499025-1500971 GCF_008692095.1 Etheostoma spectabile | reverse complement strand
TGCGGTGAGTTTGTAGGGGAGTGCATCTACCTAGAAGAAAAAGGATCTTTTCTAATGTGAACCATTCTTTGTTAAACTTTAATGCTTTACAAACACAAAGCAAGTAAGCGCTGGGACTAACGTTACTTTCTGAAGTGGTTTTGGAGAGGGATATTAGGTAGAAATACGCTGGTTGACTAGCATGACACATTGATTCATATAATAATCCATCCAGGGTAACGTAAGGTGACCAGATTTCTCAGACAAAATCCGGGGACATTTTCAGTTCAGAAGCGTATTTACCTCCAAAACACGTCATGTTTGTAAACTTTGTTAAAACGGACACTAGACCAAGAGATGTTTCATGGGGCTGAGCCCCCCCCCCCCCCAGGTCTGATCCTAGACTCACCCCTGCTGCTGCCTCACTCCACTCAACTTCACCTAGAGGGGAATGTTTCAAGATAAAATGTCCTAATATTTCAAGATAGAAAGTCCTAATATTCAAGATAGAAATTCCTAATATTCAAGACAAAGTCTAATATTTCAAGATAGAAAGTCTCATATTTCATAATATGTAATGTTTACGAATACTGACAGCTTTTGCTTTTACTGCTCAAGGCTTGTTCTGCAACAGCTCTTGAGAATCAGATACAATAAAAACTATTGAGGACATATTTTCCTTTGACACGTGATGCATATTAAACGAGATTGCTGCAGTCGCGAGAAACAAGCTAAACGGAGTTAATAGGATAATTGTCAGCTTGTATTTACGTTCAGAAAAGTGCTCGTTTTGCCTGTGACAGACTCAGATTAATATTCTAAGTGTCTGACAACATTATGGAAAGGATTTCTAAGGAGGTCGACCTTTCTGTTAAAGATTAAGATCCTTTTAAAACATAAAGGTCTGCAAATTGCATTCGTAAAACACAGACTCCATGTAAATAATCAGTGATTTTTAGTTTTCTTTCTTTCATTCAATTTCGGGTCTGTCAGTCACAGTGAAATCCGGGGACATTTCGGAGACAGATCCAGCCGGGACAGGTCATCAAAATCGGGGACTGTCCCGGAAAACCGGGGACGTCTGGTCACCCTAGGCTAACGTGAATGACAGTGACTGCATGTTGCTTCCTCTAAATTCCAGGTTGTGGTTGACTAGCAGGGCCAGCTGTTAGTTTGATGAATTGATCAGACCTGCACGTCACGCGCACTAGAACAAACTTTGTGGATCCAAGAAAAATAAATCAGTAACGTTAGTGGGGGCGGACGGACCCCTTGTTTCTTTAGGCTAACTAATTAGCTTTAGCCTGGCGGTAGCAGCTTTCTGGGGATTTAGGCAACTTATTAGCTTTAGCTGGTGGTAGCAGCTTTCTGTGGTTCTTTAGGCTAACTACACTCACCGGCACTTTATTAGGTACACCTGTCCAATGTCGGTTAACACTTAATTTCTAAGCAGCCACACATCCCGGCGGCAACTCAGTGCATTTAGGCATGTAGACATGGTCAAGAGAACTCCTGCAGTTCAAACGAGCATCAGTATGGGGAAGAAAGGTGATTGACTTTGAACGTGGATGATTGTTGTGCCAAGGGTGGTTGAGTATTTCAGAAACTGCTAATCTACTGGGATTTTACGAAAACCATCTCTAGGGTTTACAGAGAATGGTCGAAAAAGAAAAACATCCAGTGAGCGGCAGTTCTGTGGGCGGAAATGTTGTGATTCAGGAGGTCAGGGAGAATGGCCAGGAGTTCAAGCTGATAGAAGGGCAACAGTGAATCAATACCACGTTAACCAAGGTGGGCAGAAAGAGATCTCTGTACGACAGTAGTCGAATTTGGTCGTGGTTGATATAGAAAATGGTGATTTAATTGCTTCCCGCTCTCATTTTCACTTTCGACCTTGTCACTCGCTTCTTTTCTCTGTTTTTTCTTCTTTTTTCGCTTCTTTTTTTTTCTTTTTCTTTTATTATTTC
>NC_045736.1:1490866-1499000 GCF_008692095.1 Etheostoma spectabile | reverse complement strand
CCCCCCCCCCCCCCAGGTCTGATCCTAGACTCACCCCTGCTGCTGCCTCCTACTCCACTCAACTTCACCTCAGAGGGGAATGTTTCAAGATAAAATGTCCTAATATTTCAAGATAGAAAGTCCTAATATTTCAAGATAGAAATTCCTAATATTTCAAGACAAAGTCTTAATATTTCAAGATAGAAAGTCTCAATATTCATAATATTGTAATGTTTACTGAACTACTGACAGCTTTTGTTTACTGCTCAAGGCTTGTTTCTGCAACAGCTCCTTGAGAATCAGATACAATAAAACTATTGAGGACATATTTTCCTTTGACAGTGATGCATATTAAACGAGATTGCTGCAGTCGGCAGAAACAAGCTACAACGGAAGTTAATAGGATAATTGTCCAGCTTGTATTTACGTTGAAAAGTGCTCGTTTTGCTGCGACAGACTCAGATTAATATTCTAAGTGTCTGACAACTTCTAAGGAGGTCGACCTTTCTGTTAAAGATTAAGATCCTTTTTAAAACATAAAGGTCTGCGAAATTGCATTCGCTAAACCCACCAGACTCCATGTAAATAATCAGTGATTTCAGTTTTTTCTTTCTTTCATTCCAATTTCGGGTCTGTCAGTCACAGTGAAATCCGGGGACATTTCCGGAGACAAATCCAGCCGGGGACAGGTCATCAAAATCGGGGACTGTCCCCGGAAACCGGGGACGTCTGGTCACCCTAGGCTAACGTGAATGACAGTGACTGCATGTTGCTTCCTCTAAATTCCAGGTTGTGGTTGACTAGCAGGGCCAGCTCGTTAGTTTGATGAATTGATCAGACCTGCACGTCACGCGCACTAGCAACAAACTTTGTGTATCCAAGAAAAATTAAATCAGTAACGTTAGTTGGGACGGACGGACCCCTTGTTTCTTTAGGCTAACTATATTAGCTTTAGCTATCCTCATTTTGTTTGACAATACTTCTAACGTCAACAAGAAGTAACATCGCAAAACATTGCTTAGAGCACCTTTAAAGATCTGCTTTATCATGTGGACAAATGTATTGTTTTGGGGAGAAAATTGTGTGTCTTCCCTGAAGTAACTTCTAAAGCCGTAGAGAAGGCAAGGCAGAATACCGTAACTTCAGTTACAGTTCTTTGACTTTGCTCAAAACATCAAAACAAAGTTACTTTTTGCCACGCTGGAGTTGGTGTTACAGGCTAGCTCATATATAAATATACTGACTATTTATGACTGTTTCCAGTGTCACACGTGACTTTTCGCCCAAAGACAGCGTTGTGGAGAGTGAAACGGAGACTAGAAAAAGGCATTGAGGTAGTGTGTTGTTGGGATGGCTACAATAAATAAAAAATAGCTCGGTTGTCTAAAAGATTTCAATGTAATGGCTCAATATCTATGTAAATGATTTGCCAATGCGGATGAGGTCGTTAAAATTGAATGGCTGTCCGTATTCATTTGAGCCAGATATCCCCCCCCCCCGTAAATGCAAATATGTATAAGTTTTGCTAGGCCAATTGCAGATCTAACGTTAAGTCACACTGGACACACCACCCAGGTAACCAGACAAAATGCATGCAGCTACCAGCATAACATATGGGAAATAGACAGGATTCTGAACAGCGATGCCCGCGCTGCACTGCACGAACAAATGCAAAAGGCTGCAATAAAACCTAAAAGTAAATGAGTAGCCTATCAAGACTCACTCACATACACATGTAGGAAGCGATATATTTCAATCTGATCTGTCTGGCAATCCACTCTCGTCCATTGTGCGGTTTACACACACATAGCTCTACCCTACGTTAAATAGCAAATTTTGACAAACAAACGTGTCGGTTTGAAGTCTTACTGTATTTATTAGTTTGCAACAAATCTTGAAATATGGACAAATCTTGTAAACTTAAGTGCTGGCTAAATTATAAGACTAAAACAAACCATGTGGCTACTTAATATGCACGTGAATGACACCATCGTTATGTTCACGTCTTCCTTCTTGATGATGTTAACGGTTGTCCTCCGGCCCTCGACAAATGTAATTGATCCCAAGGGAAATTCTGTGTTACTATTGCAAGAGTATATAAATATGAGTGTGGATATGTACGGTATTTACATAGTTAAGGAGTTGTAATGGTGAAAAATAATAATGAATTATAAATATAGCACATCATTTAAGCCAGTGTTATTGCACAAAACAGGTAATATTGTCCACTCTTGCCTGTGGTGCATTTTGGGGGAATAAGTTCTGTACTGAAAGTGCTCCTGTGTATGAGAATATGTGTATTAGGTAGGCCTAGGCCCAATGTGTTAGGATTGACATCGATGAAAAGATTATGGTATATATACTCACTGACCACAATATTAGGAGTACCAGCTGTAACATGAAAAAGGATGAGATATATTTTATTACATTCTTATAAGGGTAACAATACATAGGTGATATGGGAGTTGAAAAGCCACTTTGTGACCTTTTATTTGCTAAGCATAATTGTGCCATGATGACTAGATTTTGTATGTAGTACCTTTGGCCTTTCCATGACCCCTTCTAATCTTTAGAAAACACAAAGCAGAATACAGTAACTTCAAGTAAGGGTCAAAGGTCAAGTTTGATTAATATGTTTATGTAGATAATAACTTAATTAAAAACAAAGTATTGCCAAATTTTCAAGATCCTGCCTACACATCATTGGCTGGACAACAAAATAGTTTAAAGTCATTTTTCTCAGTACTACAGTACTCAGGCGAGTTATGGTCTTTTGGCTTTGCAGGGCAGATTAGCTTTAATAAGCAAAACCACAATAGCCATATGTAAGAGCAGCAAGAAGTTATTTTTTAATTTATTCTTTTCATCATCCCGGTGCGAGAACCTTTTGGCAGAAACGCGTAGGCTTCTGGCCATCAATCTGACTACTATTCATGTACAAAATAATCTGTTTGAAATGTACCTTATTTTCTACCGCACTTTTATTTTATTTTTTAAATATGGATATTTATACTTTTTCCCAACTGTATGTATCTAGTATCTAGATATTTCAGTTTTTTTAGACTTGATATATTTATCACTCTACATGCCTGCACACCCATGTAAGCATTTATATATTTCATTCCTATAACTAATATCTCGACTTTTCCACAGTGTTTTTTTGTTTCTGTGCTGTATTTTTTAAGATGTGAACTTTGCATGTAATTTCGTACTACAGTGTACTGTGATATAGCAATAAGAAATCTTGAATCCCGATGGCAATGGGAGCTCATTCCACCATTTGGGAGCCATGACTTTGAGTGATTAGTTTTCATCGCTGTGAGGAGTAGCAATCAGGTTGGCCGATGCAGAGTGAGCGGGAGGGTGTATGGTAGGGGTGATCCGAGTATCCGCTGAAACGAGTATCCGGTACGGATAAAGCACTTTTGCCGAGTACAAGTATTATACGAGTAATATGAGTCAATATCCGTGCTCGATTGAATACAACTCCTCAACTGGCCGCGCAGCGTTCTGTGAAAAATATAACAATTTTTGATCAACTCTATCAATTGCATGCTTAAATAACTAACATAAAGCCCCCACATTTCAAGAGAACCCAACCCACTTCCTGGTTAAATCTGACCACTTCGGGTTAGGCCCCGCCCAGTTAGAGTACGGATGCGATACAGATAATTCATGGTGTAAACAGATACAGATACAGATAATGCTTACTCGCTCATCCCTAGTGTATGGGGTTTGACCATGTCCTGATGTAGGACATGGGGAAACCCTATACTCCGGGGCTGATCCGTTCATGGCCCTGTATGCAAGTACTATTGTCTTGAAGCGGATGCGGGCAGCAACTAGTGACCAGTGAAGAGAGCGGAGGAGCGGTGTAGTGTGAGAACTTGGGGAGGTTGAAGACAAGCTGCTGCGTTCTGAATGAGCTGCAGGGGCCGGATGGCACACGCCAAGAGGAGTTGCAGTAGTGCTAGACGCGAGATGACTGGAGCGTGAACCAGAAGCGAGCCGCCTTCTGCATAGGAGACTTATACTTCGGATGTTACGCAGCAATGTTGGCAACGAAGGAGAGTTGGTAATTGAGTGTCACGCCCAGGTTCCTAGCAGTCTGGACGGGGACTACCAGAGAGTTGTCAATTGTTGTTGTCAGGTTTAGGAGAGCCCTTCCCTGGAAGGAAAAGGCTCAGCCGTGTCAAGTTGAGTTTCAGATGGCGCGTGGACATCCAGAAAATGTCAGACAGGCCGATCCGTGCCACCGCTTGCATTTCAGACTCGGGATAGAGAGAATAGTTGGGCGATACTGGTGTGGATCAAGGTTGTTCTGACAGAGATAAGTAGAGTGTTGATTAGAAATGGCACGCTCAAGAGTTTTGATAGAAACGGAAGAAGGGACTGTAGTATTTACTTGGACAAGTAGTTGACAAGGAGATGTTGATGAGATGTGTAGGAAAGGGAGCAGCGAGAGAGGATCGGTTGGGTGGGTGGAGGTAACAAAGTAAGAGTTTGATTTGGAGACAGAGGGTGTGAAAGAGCAGGGAGTATTGTACGTGATGGTTGGTAAGATGATTTCAGGTAGCGCGGTGACGAATGAAGAGCAGATGTCATCATCTTATTTACAAAGTTGTTGACAAAGTGGTTACGTAGGAGGGAAAGGTGGACTACGGGAATCTAGGAGGTTAGAGAAGATGGGGGGAAACGTTTGTTGGGGTTGTAGAAAAAGGATTCAATTCGGAATGATAAAAAGAGCTTTTGCTGCAGGAATAGAGGCAGAGGAGGAGGAGAAGAAGAGAACGACGAGTAAACATTGTCTGGTTGTTTAGATTTCCTCCATTTCCGTACCGCTGATATCAGCACGCACAGAGTCAGATACCACGGACTGTAAGAGAGCATGGAGGGCGGGTTGATAAAGTAGATAAAGCCAGAGAGCAAATGGATGTTGAGGTGAACAGGTATACTCGGTTGAGCCGGGGGAAAGGAAATCGGTCCGAGGTACGGAGTGAGTAGTGAGGTTGGACGTAGCAGATTCTGGTGAAAAAGAGATGTAGGTGGTTACCAACTTTGTGAATGGGAGGGGGGAGGGGGAAGGCAAGAGTGAGAGGGTAAAAGAAGAGAGAAATGTATGAAGTCAGTTGCCGAGAAGAAGAGTCGCCCAGAAGTACCAGCGGGGGCCAGTTTGAGGATGTGTGAAAGGACATCCTGCTCCTCCAAAATGTCTCCCAGAGGACATAGTAGGCGGTAGGCCTGCACGATTTGGAAAAATCTTACATTGCAAAACGAAAAAAGAATTTTAAAAGATTACATAATAGCTCTGTTTGGAAATAATAAATCATTCTCCACTACTGCGGTGAGTTTGTAGGGGAGTGCATCTACCTAGAAGAAAAAGGATCTTTTCTAATGTGAACCATTCTTTGTTAAACTTTAATGCTTTACAAACACCAAAGCAAGTAAGCGCTGGGACTAACGTTACTCTTCTGAAGTGGTTTTGGAGAGGGATATTAGGTAGAAATACGCTGGTTGACTAGCATGACACCATTGTATTCATATAATAATCAATCCAGGCTAACGTAAGGTGACCAGATTTCTCAGACAAAATCCGGGGACATTTTCAGTTCAGAAGCGTATTTACCTCCAAAACACGTCATGTTTTGTAAACTTTTGTAAAACAGGACACTAGACCAAGAGATGTTCTCATTAGGGGCTGAGCCCCCCCCCCCCCCAGGTCTGATCCTAGACTCACCCCTGCTGCTGCCTCCTACTCCACTCAACTTCACCTCAGAGGGGAATGTTTCAAGATAAAATGTCCTAATATTTCAAGATAGAAAGTCCTAATATTTCAAGATAGAAATTCCTAATATTTCAAGACAAAGTCTTAATATTTCAAGATAGAAAGTCTCAATATTTCATAATATTGTAATGTTTACTGAACTACTGACAGCTTTTGCTTTACTGCTCAAGGCTTGTTTCTGCAAAAGCTCCTTGAGAATCAGATACAATAAAAACTATTGAGGACATATTTTCCTTTGACAGTGATGCATATTAAACGAGATTGCTGCAGTCGGCAGAAACAAGCTACAACGGAAGTTAATAGGATAATTGTCCAGCTTGTATTTACGTTCAGAAAAGTGCTCGTTTTGCTGCTGACAGACTCAGATTAATATTCTAAGTGTCTGACAACATTATGGAAAGGATTTCTAAGGAGGTCGACCTTTCTGTTAAAGATTAAGATCCTTTTTAAAAATAAAGGTCTGCGAAATTGCTTCGCTAAACCCACCAGACTCCATGTAAATAATCAGTGATTTCAGTTTTTCTTTCTTTCATTCAATTTCGGGTCTGTCAGTCACAGTGAAATCCGGGGACATTTCCGAGACAGATCCAGCCGGGACAGGTCATCAAAATCGGGGACTGTCCCGGAAACCGGGACTCTGGTCACCCTAGGCTAACGTGAATGACAGTGACTGCATGTTGCTTCCTCTAAATTCCAGGTTGTGGTTGACTAGCAGGGCCAGCTCGTTAGTTTGATGAATTGATCAGACCTGCACGTCACGCGCACGTACAACAAACTTTGTGTATCCAAGAAAAATTAAATCAGTAACGTTAGTTGGGACGGACGGACCCCTTGTTTCTTTAGGCTAACTATATTAGCTTTAGCCTGGCTGGTAGCAGCTTTCTGCTTGGTTATTTAGGCTAACTATATTAGCTTTAGCCTGGCTGGTAGCAGCTTTCTGCTTGGTTCTTTAGGCTAACTACACTCACCGGCCACTTTATTAGGTACACCTGTCCAACTGCTCGTTAACACTTAATTTCTAAGCAGCCAATCACATGGCGGCAACTCAGTGCATTTAGGCATGTAGACATGGTCAAGAGAATCTCCTGCAGTTCAAACCGAGCATCAGTATGGGGAAGAAAGGTGATTGACTTTGAACGTGGCATGATTGTTGGTGCCAGAAGGGCTGGTCTGAGTATTTCAGAAACTGCTAATCTACTGGGATTTTCACGCACAACCATCTCTAGGGTTTACAGAGAATGGTCCGAAAAAGAAAAAACATCCAGTGAGCGGCAGTTCTGTGGGCGGAAATGCCTTGTTGATGCCAGAGGTCAGAGGAGAATGGCCAGACTGGTTCAAGCTGATAGAAGGGCACAGTGACTCAAATAACCACCCTTACAACCAAGGTGGGCAGAGAGCATCTCTGTACGCACAGTACGTCGAACTTTGAGGCAGATGGTGACAGCAGCAGAAGACCACATCGGGTGCCACTCCTTTCAGCTAAGAACAGGAAACTGAGACTACAATTTGCACAAGCTCATCGAAATTGGACAATAGAAGATTGGAAAAACGTTGCCTGGTCTGATGAGTCTCGATTTCTGCTGCAACAGTCGGATGGAGGGTCAGAATTTGGCGTCTACAACATGAAAGCATGGACCTCCATCGCCTTGTATCAACGTTCAGGCTGGTGGTGGTGGTGTCATGGTGTGGGGAATATTTTCTTGGCACTCTTTGGGCCCCTTGGTACCAATTGAGCATCGTTGCAACGCCACAGCCTACCTGAGTATTGTTGCTGACCATGTCCATCCCTTTATGACCATAATGTACCCAACTTCTGATGGCTACTTTCAGCAGGATAATGCGCCATGTCATAAAGCTGGAATCATCACAGACTGGTTTCTTGAACATGACAATGAGTTCGCTGTACTCAAATGGCCTCCACAGTCACCAGATCTCAACCAATAGAGCATCTTTGGGATGTGGTGGAACGGAGATTCGCATCAGGGATGTGCAGCCGACAAATCTGCGGCAACTGTGTGATGCCATCATGTCGATATGGACCAAACTCCCTGAGGAATGCTTCCCACCTTGTTGAATCTATGCCACGAAGAATTGGCAGTTCTGAAGTAAAAGGGGGTCCAACCCGTTACTAGCATGGGGTACCTAATAAAGTGGCCGGTGAGTGTATATTAGCTTTAGCCTGGCTGGTAGCAGTTTTCTGCTAGTTTCTTTAGGCTAATATATTAGTTTAGCCTGGCTGGTAGCAGCTTTCTGCTTGGTTATTTGGCTAACTATATTAGCTTTAGCCTGGCTGGTATCAGCTTCTGCGATTTCTTTAGGCTAATTATTGAGCTTTAGCCTGCTGGTGCGCTTTCTGCTTGTTATTTAGAT
>NC_045736.1:1490625-1490841 GCF_008692095.1 Etheostoma spectabile | reverse complement strand
GGTTATTTAGGCTAACTATATTAGCTTTAGCCTGGCTGGTAGCAGCTTTCTGCTTGGTAATTTAGGCTAACTATATTAGCTTTAGCCTGGCTGGTAGCAGCTTTCTACTTGGTAATTTAGGCTAACTATATTAGCTTTAGCCTGGCTGGTAGCAGCTATCTGCTAGTTTCTTTAGGCTAACTATATTAGCTTTAGCCTGGCTGGTAGCAGCTTTCT
>NC_045736.1:1490383-1490609 GCF_008692095.1 Etheostoma spectabile | reverse complement strand
GGCCGGGAGACGTTGTGATTATGTTGCATTAATCAGGTGATTTAGTTCTTATTTGAAGCAAACGTAAAACACTGACTACTGTAGCTCCACTGACTACCCATCAAAACCATGCGCATCGCTGCGTCAGGTGCTGCCTACGGGATTTTACTACACACGGCGAGCCTCACTTCCTATAAACACCTACACACGCTGCCCACATGGCTACCTGTCTTAAAGAGGAAGGGTC
>NC_045736.1:1482141-1490373 GCF_008692095.1 Etheostoma spectabile | reverse complement strand
ATAATCATGTAGAAGGAGAACAGTGGAAATTTACTTTTCTATCAAGCAGCAAAAAAGGATTGTCAACATCGCAACGTCCTGCGATGTGACTATTGCGCATACACACAACAATGGCTTTTAACCTAAATGAGCCCGATTGTGGCAGATGAGTGCTTGACCCGTGGCCCTTCAGTGCTTTTGTCCCTAACAACTGTCCATCAAACCAGACCCTCCCACTCAGCTACAGCACTTTTTTGTTTAACTTTGTCTTTGGGACACTACTTTCTGAATTATACAGATTCTAACGTTTAATGAGAAAAAGTAGCATATTTTGTGACTTTTTTAATATATGCAGCTTTTTTTGCTTTTGGGAATCCAAATTAAGCCAAAAATGATACTTTTATCTTTTCCAAGTACTTAAATACACACGTGATGCTTTTTTTGCTAAGTGCACTAAGGGGTTAGACACTAGGTGTGGATTTTATGTGTTTAGTTGAAAAATAGTTTTTTAATGCTTAATGCTCAAAATGTACTTGTAGTCAACTGTAAAACACCTTCCCTCATATACTATATACAGTGTGTGTGTGTGTGTGTGTGTGTGTGTATATATATATGTGTATATATATATATATATTATATAGTGGTATATATATATATATATATAATATATATATATATATATATATATAATATATATATATATATATATATATATATATATATATATATATACACACACACACATAAGCTACATTATTATGTATTACGTTTCACTACGGGTGATTTGGAGGTGACATGTCAGTATCTGCTCTTTAGTAACAGCTCTTTTCCTCCTCCTCAGCTTGGAGAGTACAGTCCGTTCTTCAGAGATCTGGTAAGTTAGGCGTGAGAACATAGACATTTTAGCCCTTTTTATTACAAATTGCCCTTTTTATTTGTTAAATCTCTTATTTTTATTTAAAGGACAATGAAGTGGCAGAGTTCCAGCCTCCCCCTGTGATCCTGTACCCCCAGGACCGGACCCAGAACAACGGAGCTGGCCATTACTCCCAGGGCGGTTCTGGCATACGACCCATCGAGCCTCCGCCACAGCCAGCCGTAGACCCCAGGTACCCCCCACAGTATGATCCAAGATTTCCTGACCCAAGGCTCACGGGTCAGACGGACGGAAGACCGGCCACCCAATGGACCGAGAACAGATACCCTGTAACTCCGCAGCGACGACCCAGCCCCCCTGTCCTGCAGCCTGCTGGCCGCGCGGACCCGTCGGCATCAGGAGTGAGTAGGGTTCAATCGGGAGAGCTCAGCAATACAAACGTCCATAAGTATCGCGCTACATTGTTGCACAATAAATTTGTGTCAACTTGGCTTGTGTTCATTATTCATGTATTACTGGAACTGAATATTATTTCTTGACCAACTACCTCTATGACTTGTAGTGAGACTTTTTTGAGACAGTACGGGTGGCACACAAGTAAATACATTTTTTATTTATTTTTTTTATTATAAATGCAGCGTGCAATATTTTATCTGATCATTTAAAAGTTATAATCAATAATGAAATAAACTTACAGAAGCCTTTGTCTTCCTCATCAGCTACATCTCATCGCCTTGAACGCCCCTCAAACTGGCAACATGCGAGGAATTCGTGGGGCGGACTTCCTGTGCTTTCAGCAGGCCCGTGCCATAGGCCTGAAGGGAACCTTCAGAGCTTTCCTGTCCTCCAAGCTTCAAGACCTCTACACCATCGTCCGCAGGTCGGACAGGGACAGCGTCCCCATCGTGAACCTCAAGGTGAGATACAAACTGCTGCTGCGGTTCTGTTTGGACTACGCACTCGCGGACATAGGTTTCTTAGAAACGTAATGGTTGTGTTGTCTAAACTTAATATATCTTAGATATTTCGCCGCTGCTTTGCAAAGAACACATTTTGGAGAAGAAATTAAATTCAAGGCATTGTATTGTCTTCCTCGCAGGACCAAGAGTTGTTCAGCAGTTGGCAGTCTCTCTTTGACGACGAGGCAAACAAAATGAGGGAGAATGTGCCAATCTACTCCTTCGACGGTAGAGACACCCTCAGGGACAGCGCGTGGTGAGTCTTTGTTCAATTTGTCTGTACATTAATCTTACATTTTATGCAGGGTTCGAACAAACACAGGAGGCATTGCAATTGACGTATTGCAGCTAGACATGGGTACCGAACCCGGTACCGACCGAATCACATCGGTACTACAGAGTATTCTTTAAAGTAAAATCAAACCGTTCCAAATTGCGGTACCTGAGAGTAAGCATGAGCGTATCAATCCTCTCTGCGAATTGAGTCACAGTAGTGCCGATAAAGTGGTGTTTTCAAAACAGTCATAATGAAAATAAAAAAGGCTAAAATATAATATAGAAATACAAGAATAAAATTTACAGTGAGTAAGAAATTAGTTATTATTCAATTTAATAGGTTGTAGGGGCGGGTTTGAGAAAAGAGAGGGAGGGGGTTTTATTTGTTTAATTTTGGTAAAGATAAAATATTCTAAGGCCATATATTATATGAATACAATGGTGTCATGCTAGTCCTCCAGCGTATTTCTACCTAATATCCCTCTCCAAAACCACTTCAGAAGAGTAAGTTAGTCACAGAGCTTACTTGCGTTGGTGTTTGTAAAGCATTAAAGTTTAACAAAGAATGGTTCACATTAGAAAAGATCCTTTTTCATTTTTATCTTCTATGTGGATGCACTCCCCTACAAACTCACCGCAGTAGTGGAGAATGATTTATTATTTCCAAACAGAGCTCTTTACGTCATCTTTTCATATCGCAATATATATTGCAGGGGGAAAAAATACCGCAATGTAAGATTTTTCCAAAATTGTGCAGAACTAGGTTAGTAGGACAAGACAATGTTGGCAAAGTTGTGAACTCTTTATTGCTGTCACACAGTTGCCGCACACGTTCAGTTGACATGTGGTTCTGAGCTGTTGGAAATGAAGTGCGAAAGAAACAAAGACGACTACTACTAACATCGTACGCTTGTTTTTGCTTCCCCACAGGCCAGAGAAAATGGTCTGGCACGGCTCAAGCAACAAAGGCCACCGGCAAACGGATGACTACTGCGAAACGTGGCGGGCGGGCGACCCCGCTGTGACCGGTCTGGCATCATCACTACAAAGCAGGCACCTCCTGCAGCAGACGTCCAGCAGCTGCTCGGGCTCCTACATCGTCCTCTGCATCGAGAACGCCTTGACGACGTACTCCAAAAAATAAGTTTTTGGGTGTTCCAAGCCCACAGTTTTAATTCCCCCGAAAAACCCGCGGCGTCCGACAAACTAGACCTGCGGCTCTGTGCCTGGCAGAGACGCTGTGCATCGACCGCCCCTCTGCAAACCCCAAAGAGACGGGGCAAACAGAGAGGCGTCAGTCTTATTTTCCTCGGGGGCATCGGCACATATTTTCTCCAAGGGGCGGAACAAGAGCAGAGAAGCTAAATGCATTCTCAAATTGTATCCATTTTGAAAAACTATTTTGTATATTACACATTTTGTTTTTGACGTCAATGTTTTACCTTTGAACTGTTTATCAAAAAATGCTATATCCATCCTGTTTTTTTGTATTGTAAGTACTGATAATTTCCACGTTTCTTTCCAATTACATTTAAGGGTTACAATGGGGAACAACGTTTAAAGACTATTTTAAAGAAGACGATTGATATTTATTTTGAAATGAAGTTAAATGCCCTCGTTTATATTGTACGCAGCACACAACAATTGACTTTTTTTCAAAAGAGTATCTAATGCAGGTTACAAAAATAAGCTTATATAGGGAACAGCTCCTTTTGTATGCATGGGTCTACAAATACATGAATGCTTACTTGAGGGCAAGATTCCTTGGAGCTAAAATAGAGCTTTTAGAATGTAAAATGATTATTTTCCCCTCATACCGGTTTATAAAAAGCTATCGGCGAGCAAGCTGCTTATTTGCGGGAGCGATCACCATCAGGGGCTCTAAGGAGAGGGCAGTTTTTGCAGTAGCCCCGTTTGAATTCCAGAGACTGACCTGGCCTTGGCGCTACCGCCAACATGCGGATATCCGGTTTTATAACAAATTGTGCTGTACAGTTTCTCCCAGGCACTGAATAAAAAATCTTTTTCAACTACAACAATACTGTACTTAAACTGTGTGTGTGTGTGTGTGTGAGAGAAATTATTAATTTGCCACTGAACTAAATGTAGACAGTTAAGCCGGCTCCGATCAGGCCAGAGGGAAACTTACTGCTAGACACCAAGAGAAGTACTTCTTTAACAGATTTCCATGCTTGCTGACGTTGGTTGTGGTGCATTTGTTTCTTTCCTTCTCGTCTTGGCCAGTATTGCGGAACGTGCTAGGGTTGCTCTTGTGGCTGAAACTGCTTGAGGTCTTTAGTCTAGTGTGTGGGAGTGTCCATTGCCAAACAATCATCAGCGCAGGCGGCAGCAGACCGGGACACATCAAACTACTGGGGCCAACAACTTCTCACGTGACAAGGAAGTAGGTTACTCCAGTACCCCACTTCACCTCGTTTGATTTAATTACTAGTAAACTCTGCCAATTTGATCTCTGCGCAAATAAATACCCGTCACAGCCTTCTCTAATGCAAGACTACCGGGTATTTGTCAAATTCAAGGACGCAAATGATTGAAAGAGCTCAACACATGCTTGGAGTGGTTCCCCCAAAACCCCACAATCAAATCCCTGATCTAGTAAGAAGAAGGAGGGGGGAGTCTTCTTCCTAAAATACTCTTTCGTATAGGAGGATCGAAAAGGTGAGTGTGACACACCAAAGACAACGCCGAGTGGGCTAAGCACTACTTTTTTCCCCGTTATTTGAAAGAAAGTGTTAAAAATCTCCACCTGGTAGCCAAAACATATTGACGCAATAAACCTGTGTTCATCGCGGACAGAGGGTTTCCGACCAGGCCCCCGCCTAGATCTTGGGGATTAGCGCCAAGGGCAATCGAAAGACATTCTATGGCAATTGCAAACAAGTGTACCATCATACTCACAGTGCTCAGTCAGACAACTGCAAATGTGCTTCCCTCTCACTCACGCCTCGCCTTTCCCTCCTGCTCGCAGAGCTTCCAACTGTTACCCCGCTCCTGGTCTATCACGCTGCTTTCTTTGTTTTGCTATTTGAAACTTGTCTGCAACGCGACCTCCCTTACCTTTCCCACGCCCTCGTCGCAGGCGGCCTCTGGACATGACAGTCTGTCTCTGCCTTATTTGTCCCAGTGTTAGTGTGACCGGCCTCAGGTCTAGGGGAACCCGGACCAGCAGCAAGACGCACTGAGGAAAAGAATACAGAAAAAACAGTTGTCAGCTTGTACGCAGATTTATTCTGTAGATACACACACACACACACACACACACACAGATCCCAGTTTTAAATATCTGTATATGCATATCTAAAGTTACATTTGACTGTTATTACAATACTCTGTTTCATAAAGCTTAATAACTTGTGTTTTTATATTTGCCATACAAATAGATTTATTAAATGATATAAACCCATCCTAATACATTGTTAATGTACACATACCGTCTATGCTTTGGCAACATTGTTATTGAAACTTGCATGCCAATGAAGCCCCTTGTAGAGAGAGAGAGAGAAGTTGACAACACTCAGGAGCAGCTAGCCCTCCACCTTACCCACAGCACCCAACCACCTGAGAATGCCACAGTATTTCCTCCACAAGTTACCACCCCCACTCAACCCAGTCTACACCTGCTGCACCACAAACACCACCCTCAACCTAGACTGCCTGTATGATCAAGTCCACCTCTACAAGCAAGCTGTCCCCATCTTTGCAAAGACACTGAAGGATGCCGCCCTAAACTGCAATCCAGCCCCTCCCCCCATTACCTTGCCAAGGCTACCGAGAAATACCACTACATTGGCAGGGAGGACCCCCAGACCCTATATTACCAGCCCCACTCCGTCACCAACAGGCCGCCTCTTCTTCTCCCACCTGAACTGACGATAGCTCCTACCGAGATACTGAGTGACAGCAGAGCTAAGCCCAGACAGTGAGAGGAACAGCCAACCTACCACCCACCAGCCAACTGAAGGACATGCAGAACATGGTGAGCCTAATCTGTTCACACCTGATGAAACCATAACACAATGAGTAAAAGAACTCATGCATTCACTATTTCCTTTGATTTTTTCTTTATCTAAGAAAAGAACAGGAGTTTGCCTCAAAAGTATTTTAAAAAGTATGATGTCTTTTTCTATCTTTTGCTGGAATGTTCAGGGCCTCTGGTCCACCACGTTTAGATTAAAAAGAAAAAATGCAGAGTTTCTGAAGGAGATCGATAATACTGACATTAGTGTCCTCCAGGAAACATGGTGTAAAGGTTTCTGCACTGGTTGTTCAATAGGTTACAGAGAAATGATTGTCCCACCCACCAAATTAAAATGAGTCACTCAGGGGAGAGAATAAGGAGGAATTATAAATTGTTATACCATACTATATATATATATATAGTTTAAAAAAAAATCTCAGCTGACCCCACATAGATTCCCCCCTCTGAGTCACCCCATTTCAATGAAGTGAGTTTCTCCATACTCCATAGAGAGATAAACCAATTCCAGAGCAAAGAAAATATTTTAATCTGTGGCAGTGGCATAGGCAGAAATAGTATTTTGGGCAGGCCACTACAAAAGTAAGTGGGCCATTTTCAAAAAGACGTAGAAGTAGCAAAAAGGACAAACTGAAAAAAACGCAACAATTTTACCTTTTGTGGACCTACTGTGTAACAATTTACAACCACGAACTTGGTGAGTAAATTCGTTAAATGGAGAGAGTATTTAAGTGATTACTGTGTATTATCAAGTAATTTTTTTTGTATTTCATTTCGAAAGATGAGTTTTAATAGCCATATTAGCCATATTGATACACTAGCGAAGGATTAAAAATTTTAAGTATGTACACAAAATGTTTTTGGATTCATTTTAAATTGATCTACAAATTAAGACACAAATGGTTTGGGTGGAATACTTTTTTGTTGTTGTTTTTAAATGTTTTTTTTTTAAAGTTGGGCTTAAATGTTACAGTGAGCTAAAAAGCAGCTTGCTGTAGCCAACTTTGAATGAAAATACCTTGATAATTCTGAAAGTGTGGCAACAGAAGGATAAATAGGATGGCAAGTTTACCGCATATTTAGGCTCCAGACATAGCTTTATGAACTTATTTCAATTTGGTGTGAACATATCACTTTTATTTCCCCGGTAGCCACCGTAGACTTAGACTCCTCTTTATTAATCCTTTTGGGAGGAATACCACAAGGAAATTGAAATTTCCAGTATCTGTTGTTAGCAAGAAAAATACAGTATAGAGAGTAAAGGAGGAAGACAGTATAAAGATAACAGTAGTAATAATAATAATAATAACAAAAACCTTTGGCTATAAAAAAAAGACATTTACCATAAATTATCATAAAGTGCCAATGTTGAGTCAAGTGTTAAAGTGTGGGAGGAGTTGTATAGTCTGATGGCATGAGGGTCAAAAGAGTTTTGAGTCTGTAGGTCCGACACTTGGGAAGGAGCAGCCTTCCACTGAACCGGGTCCTCTTGGTGCTGATGACGGTGTGCGGGGGGGGCTGGCATTTTCAGTAATGTCCAGCAGTTTGTCCAGTGTCGTCCTCTCTGCCCCTGTCACCAGTGAGTCCAGCTTCATGCCGACCACAAAGCCGGCCCGCCTGATCAGTTTATCCAGCCTGTGGACGTCCGTCCTCTTCCCCCCCCCCGTGGCCTGTCAGTGAGGTAGTCTCAGATCACGTCTACCAGATAGGGGTCCACTCCCATCCTGTTCAGTTTTATCCTGGGGTATAGGGGGCCGGATGGTATTAAAGGCACTGGAGAAGTCCAAGAAGAGGATCCTCACTGTGCCGTTCCCCTTATCCAGATGGAAGTGGACCCGGTGTAGCATGTAGAGGATGGCGTCAAAAATTAACAAAAATTGTGTTAATAAACTATGTCAATATGAATGAAAAATAATATAACCGATTTTGGTGGGCTTAATGGGTAAGTTTACCCTAAACAAATGTATATACACATGCAACAACAACATAACATGTCACACATGACATTTCATACTACAGTTCTCTCAAAACAAAGCTCTTCCTTTACCATTCACACTGCTGACACATTTGACTAATGAATAGATCAGAACCAGCTTACATCCAGGACACGGTCAAACCCTCCACCTCAGCCAGCCGGCTCCGCT
>NC_045736.1:1480664-1482131 GCF_008692095.1 Etheostoma spectabile | reverse complement strand
CAACCTGCTTGCTGCCTCCTCACGGGGAGGGAGACATAATCAATCCCCATTGACATCAGGATGGCCAAAAGCCTACACATCTTCTGCCTCAGGCCAGAAATCACAACTCTTTCGACTGCACCTTTGTTGCACTTTCATGTGGCTCTTTGTAGTTTGGCTTAATCCAAGCCAATGTGCACTTTCTTCTTGCTGTCAGGAGTTTGTACCTTGAAGGTTGAAATAACTTAATTGAAAGTCGCTTTGGATAAAAGCATCAGCTAAATGACATGTAATGTAATGAGCCAACTCCTGAGGATCTCGGATGTCACTGTGGCCCTGACACATTTGACCCGGCAGCCTTGACCAGCAGTTTTATGTCCTTCTCAATGACATGTTGCCGGGGCGTCGACTCCACCACAAATCAGTGTCTCCGGTGGCAATGAGAGCCGCTCAATACATCTTTGTCATACATCATATAATCATCCGATATTTGTAACCGCTTATTTTTTTCAGGTTATCTATTAACCTTCACAGTTAATCTACAACTGCTCACTAATTCAATTTAACCATGAAATCATTCTATAAAATTCAGTGTTTCTCCCAGGATTGTGTTGCCAGGCCAGTAAAAAAATGATTTATGCAAAACAAAATTGCCATTGCGTTTCCTCCAAATTCATTTGGCAGTGACGCACCGCTGTGAGTCCTAGAACGACGCTACTGTCTGTGGTTAGTTTGCGTCTGTAACGGAACGACGGTTGAGTGCATTACCTAGTTAAACTTCTGAAACCAGTTAAAAAGTTGTCTTTAGCCTAACGGTTAATTGCAGGCTTGTTAGAAAATGACACGCTAAGGGGCTGACGAATTCAGGGCGGTTATGTTCTTTGCTGAAAACAAAACAGTGATGCTGTTCTCATTGTTCTCCCTGTAGGTGGCTGGAAGTGATGTCATTTAGCGTTTTATGAAGTACTGCAAGAAGATCATAATGTCTCTAATGCCTGACAAGCCAAGATTGACATTTAGAAAATAAAATAATTAAATTACCAGGCAGTCGTGCATACGTTTTCTATAGGTCTACAAGTAAAGTGGATTTTAAAAGAGAACTGAATTAGGTCACCAGTCATTGACGATAGCTCATGAAATCCACTTAAATCTCTTCTTTAAATTTAAGAGGCGTTTCAAGATAATATTTGATTAAGAAGATTAATTTGAATTATTCACAGTTGCCCTAATTTCGTAGTTACTTTGAAATGATATGCCCACCAGAGGAGAGCTTCTTACATTCAGGTGGTTATAGTGAACAGTACCTTATTTATTTCTATATGTAACTGCAGATCGTGATGGAAAGCTATTCCCACGTCACACAGCTAGTGAAACAACACAACAATGACTGAATAATAACATAAATTGCAGCTTTCGGCAGAATGACGTGGTTCATTGGCAGAGCCGGAGCAACACAATGTGGTATTTAACACAGATGTCTTTAGAGTA
>NC_045736.1:1464851-1480654 GCF_008692095.1 Etheostoma spectabile | reverse complement strand
AAGGTTGGCCGGGGTATTTTATAACAATCAAATGTGCCATTTGGCCTCTCTATAGGCTTGGTCACTCCTCGCTGCAGAATAGCACTCTGATATTTGCATTACATGGAGTTTCCTGGCTCAGACACCAAAGCGTTGAGGCAAAACTGGAGCTCACTGACCTGCTGGGCGCCATTTTTCTTCCCCACAACAGGTTGAGGTTCAGTCCTGGCAGTTGTACCCAACCAGAAGTCTAGGCTGGGTGAATATTTCATGCTTTGTGCTTCTTCCTAAAAGAAAAAACATTTAGTAAAATGTGCGTATTAGCTTTCTTGTTCAGAGTAAGATAAGAACATTATCTTTATTAACATTAACATTATTAGCCGGGGCGGCTGTGGCTCAGTGGTAGAGCGGTTGCCTGCCAATCAGAAGGTTGGTGGTTCGATCCCTGGCCTGCATTCCCAGTTCGAAGTGTCCTTGGGCAAGACACTGAACCCCGAGTTGCCCCCGGTGCTGCGCATCGGAGTGTGAATGTGTGTGAGTGTTTATCTGATGAGCAGGTGGCACCTTGTACGGCAGCGTCTGTGTGAATGGTGAATGTTTCCTGTAGATGTAAAAGCGCTTTGAGTAGTCGTTAAGACTGGAAAAGCGCTATATAAATACAGCACATTTACATTTACATGATAATACTCTGCATGAAGACTGGTGGAAAACGCAAGCCTGGTTCTGTACAAAAGTAACACAATTCACAGAGATTGACATTTGAGCCGGGGAGGTAAAAAAAAAACAACAACCTCATTGTAGCAGCTGAGACTTGTACTACCACTTGAACAGGCTGAACATAGCACGAACACAGCATGTATGGACAAAACAAACACGCTAAATAAACATGTGTTTATTTTTAATATGTAACAATTTGCCCTTATGAAATCCAATTGCGGCGCGGCTGTCTTGAATCAATAGACAGACGGTGGTGGAATGCCTCGACACTTAAATTCATTTAAAATATAACAGAACAATCAGTGTTTGACCTACAGTCTGTTGAGATTTCTCAAAATGCAGAAACAAAGCGGTATCACACCATAAAACAAAAAAATATATTTTTCCGTAATCCAGTGAAACAAAAACAAAAATCAGCAGATCCACAAAAAGGCTCAGGGTGTATCTCCAGGCCCATCACATTCCCCAGCCAGCTCCGAACAGGTGAGCGAGGCCTTTCCACTTCGCCATTTAAACAAACTCCAAATCTACACAAAACGTGCAATCAATTAGTAAGCTCACAGGTGATATAGAGAAAATCAGATATTACGATATTCTTGACCAAATACCTTGGTGTTGAAATTGCGACGATATTGTATGGTTGACTATTGGTGCTTTAACAAAATGTAATTTACACGATAAGATTTTTGATAAATATTCTCCAGAAATGATTTAATGACTAAGTGGGTAAAGGTAAATAATAGAACAGCTAGAACAGTCTGGTAAGTTCAGAAAACGACATCACTTTACTGTAATGCAGCCTGTAAAACCAGGAAAAGACAACACTTACCATATACTGTATACAGTATTACCAAAATGTAAGACGATATCTAGTCACATATTAGGATATCGATACAACATCGACATATTGCCCAGCCCTACTCACAGCAAATTTATATACAAGGCATTTAGGCAACCTTTATTGCAACGTTGGCACGGCAAGATATCTAGTGCAACAGTAACTTTCGTTTCCTGCGTCCTGCATATGCGTCGACAATGGTCTCAGGTGACAGCTACTTGTCACTTAACGCCATAACTCAGAGATAGGCCTGCACGATTCGGGGAAAAATACGAACCACGATTCTTTGCCACGATTTTCTTGACCATGACAAATCAAAACAAATCGGTAGTACCAAACCAACGTTATTATAGTTTTGTGGTTGTTTGTCTGTTGCACATCGTATATGGATACCCCTCGGCTTCATTTACCTTATTTTTTTACTTTATTTACTTATTGAGTTTTACTCGATAATTTTAACCAACCAAACATGGATTTTTTCAACGTAAATTTGTCTCAATCTTTGTAAAGTTTATTTGCACTTCCCGGCCACCGTACTGTAAACATAGAAGCCTCAATGAAGAGAAGATTTTATACAGTCTGTTTAAAACTCACAGAAGAAAGTAGTAGCATTTGTGATGCATTCGAAATGTATTTAAAAAGGAAATTGTGAACAGGGAGAATCAAGATCACAATTTTACAACAATCATGCAGGCCTACCCTGAGCCCTGAAAAAATATTGTTTTTACTAAAGCAGTATTTAAAATTAGATGTAATACCTACCACCATTTATTTGTTTTCTGTTATTTAAAATATTTATGAACTACCTGGTCATGCCAGATGTAATTATTCCACTAAATTTTGAAACAATGCAATCACCCATTTCAGCAGTGCTCCCCCTGCCCCCCCCAAGCAAACTCCGCGTCAGCAGAGCAGCACCTCTCAGGACCACTAATTAACACGTACCTCATTTGTTTAATTCATACAAAAAGTGACTGATGAACTGAACTTCTTGGCTTCCAATGAGATGATTCATCGTATGGTTGCCAGGCAACTAGCTTGCAAACATATGGTGTAGATATGGTACGTTATTTAGTGAGCTTTAGTGGCCTCCACCGCCATGCTAGTCAGCATCACTGGTGGTGTGGTGACTGCTAGCCATCTGGGGATTGCAACTCTCTAGGATGGTGTATGCAGTGTGTACCAAGCACCGAGTGGATGTACTGTGTCTTTATATATAAATAAATAAATAAATAAATAATAGTGCCTTGTTTTACAAGGTATAGCATGGCACACAAAGCTAACTAAAACTACACTGAAAGCTATGCTAATTTTGTGATTAATTTATGTTGTAATGCTAAAGTACTAAATGTAGAGGAAATGGATAGATTTGTCTTTGACTAAAGAAATTCTTGGTCGACTAACTCTGTTAAATAATTGACTTTCAACAGATTTGTAAAACTTTGTATAAACTTTGTATCTCCACAAAGAATTATGCAAAAGAACCTCTCTAAATCTTTTATTTAGCAGAGATGTGCCCATGTCTCTTGGAAATGATTTAGTTAAAGTATCGACTAAAAAGTCTTAGTCTGAGACCAAAACGACCAATTAGTCAACTATTTCACTAAAAGGGGGCAAACGTAGAAATTATGGCATCTGGCAATAAAAGTAAATTGGACCTTTTGCCTTTTTGCACATGCACCGTAGAACTGTGGAGAGTATGTTTACGTTGTGAAAGTTTACTTTGACAGAAATGAGTTATAGCAGCTGCACAGCATTAACACATCCAAATGACAAAAATAGAGTAAGGTAGACAATGAATTTCAAATGCCAAAAAAGACAGCTGTAAGTTTGGGGTTGCAGAAGTTGTTCTGGAGACAAAAGGAAAGTATGGAGAGCAGCAGTGTGAGTTATTGTGTTTTAGCAGGTCTAAATGTAACAGGAAGCACATATAAAAAAAAAAACCTTATACAATCACCCAGAACAGTTTCCAGACATGCTGCTGAAGAAGCAGTTTCATTTTCACAGAAAGTCTTAAAATATCCTAAGACACACATGCCATAGATACATTAGCCACTTTGGGCCCATCATTGCACTGAGCTAAATGCTAAAGTTAGCTTGCTAACAAATACAATGGCATTCTGATGTTTTGCAGGTATAATGTTTACCATGTTAGGTTTGAATGCTAACTTTTGCTAACTAGCACTAAACACAAAGTACAGCTGAGGTTGATGGGAATACTATTAGCTAACGTCACCAACGTCATTATAATTCATCCCTTAGGAGACATGAATGTCTGAATTAAATTTAATTCCAAGCCAAACAACAGTTGTTGAGATATTTTACTTAACAACTATCCACCTTGGGTAGGTGCTAAACTGAAAAGGCAGGTGTTGGCAAAGGCCAGAAGGATTCATCCATGAATGACTGTACAAAATGTTGTAATAATAATAATAATAATAATAATAATATGCAAATATCACACCTCTACTAATCTGTGCACCTTCCCCAGGTTTTGGATCCACTCCTTAATTGAAAGGGTTCTTCCTTGGCTAAACCATCCCACCAGGTATCATGAAAGTCGGGGTGGTAGTACAAAAGGACAAACCAAGACAGCTTGATTTAAAGTATAAAATATATTTGCCTCTGCCACATATGCTTTATCCTATACCAGGACACCACAGATAGTATGATGGACATGGTCCATCATACTATCTGCATGTCCATCATACTATCTGTTTGTAACTGACACTCACCACCTAATCCTGCACATTTCTTGGCACTAAGCCTATACAGCAGATCCACCGCACAGAACTAGGCTTACAATTTGTGTAACCATATCAGTCTTTTCTGTGCTCAGAGTATTGAAATTATGACTCACTATTTATCATATTATATTGCGCCATCCGGTACAATCATGGAAAATGTGGTCGTATACTGTACATTTTGCCAGACAAGATCCATAGCTTGTAAACATGTAACCAATTCCCTATTAGCTTGGTTTTGAGACAGTTAATTTTACTATACTGTTTAGTTCCCTGGGCATGTATACTAAAACAGCCCTGTATTTCAATACAGTGAACATTGTAAAAACTTTGCTGGTGTCAGATTCTTTCAAGTTTCCCATTTCAATAAACTCATGCCAAAGTTGGTATTAAATATTGGGAGCCTGAAGGCATCGTCCTACATGGCATGTAATTTAGGAATCAAGCACAGCTGTATTCATCCATGCGTCCACCCTGTAATAAAAAGCGAGCATTCCATAAAAATAATCAGTAAATACAGTCACTTCCCACTCAATTCCATCAAATCTGCCTCTTAAGCATCTCCGCCCGCTGGGCAGCCTTACGAGAGCTCTGAGGCTTATTTTAATTGACTGGTGGGGCTCAGTGTCGCTGCAGTGTCCCTGGTTGAAAGAAAAATAAACTAGCATCATAACTCCTGTCCGATTCGTCAATGTCCTTGGTAAATCTTCAGGAAAACAACATAACTTACTGAGTGGCATATACTGAATTAAAGTCTTCTTGACTGAGTAAGGTCAGAGTGGGTGTGGGGGATGGTTGGGATGTAATAACCCACAGCTGGCTTTGCTGCGAAGTGCTATCACACTGGTTGCCGGAGGAAAGCTATATTTAGTGGGTGCTTAGTAATAGCTAAGTACAGTGAAATGATCCAGTCTGGGTAATGATACAACAAGGTGACAACCAGATATTGGGGGACTTAATTACATTCGGGGCGGATGCGAAAAGCCACACTTGTCAGATCTGGGCTCTGTGTTTATTGGACGCCAGTGACTCGCTGTCACATTACCCCAAATCTAACAATGTCTTAACACTGCACTCACCACTTAGTTACAGAGCAACTTTGTTTTGTGAACTCCTATTGTGCTTAATGTGAGAGAAGAGCAAGCTTGTTTTTGTATAATATCAACCTCACCGAATTTAATGGAAAATGTTTTAGTGGACAGGTAAATGGAATATCTTTCAATTTTCTTTTCCATTGTACTGGTGGGATTTTTCAGTGTAAAATATTGCCAAATTGCTGACATTTTGCTAACATTAGCATGAGTATTTATTAGACTACAGTCTGTTGGACTCTTCACAAGCAGACCAAACCGAGAATCATTTCTTCTTCCCCACTCTAAAAACAGAAGCTGCCAGGGCGACTTGCTATGTAAGCTACTGTTTTTAGAACTGTGAAGAAGAATAGATTTCCAGTAACAGAGAGCTAATGTTAGCAAATTTGCAATTATGCAGGTGAAACTAACTCAAAGTAGATTTTTTTTCTCTGGGCTAAATTCCGTTGTATCTGATCAATGCATAGACTCACGTACTCGCCAATACTAAACCAGCATTTTAAGCAGAATCAGAGGCTTTTTTGATACTGGTATTGATATTGGAACAACTCCCCATGGAAATTAGTTTAAAGACCTGCCATAAGTTATTAGTACATTACCATTCTAAGCATTCTGTCTCTAACGGCACCACCATGTTTCCCCATCAAATTAGAGGCTAACAATGAGGCCTAGAGCAACATTTGTTTAGTGTCTGAGGTACTTGCGGCCCACCGCAAGGCTTTTCACATTTCAGTGACATTTAGATAGATAATGAGTAACAATCTCCCAGTCTATAAATCCCCTTGTGAATTTTATGGCATTTAAGTCTATTTTTTACCCCTCCTATCTTTAAATATTTGATGAAGAGGATGTTATCCAGAGTGGATATTCCTGGCATTGGCTTTTACCACTTCACCATACCTGCTCTCTCCTTTACAATGACCAATGTACAGTATGTTGCTCTAAAACCTATCACCTTTACATTTATGAGGCATAACTCAAAGTCAAGGTACAGCCACTTCCTGTCAAACAGGCTTGAGGTACAGAGGAGAAAAGATCCTGGCTTACCCCACTGGCCAATTCTGATTTTGTATCACTGATTGCCTTTCCCATAATTTACGTAATATATTTTAATGCATTTGGTGAAATGCATATATTATGTATTTTTATGTATGGCTGTCACTTAGCAGTACTGAGGAAAAATTATTATTCAGCTCTTGGCAAAGTTCTGAGCCAAAACATAGCAGCTCCCAGGAAATATAGCAACGGTTTGGTACTTTTTATCAAAGAAAAACCTAACACTAGACCAGTATGTATCTAGTCTGGTTAAACAAACAACGCTTCCTGGATAATTGCCTGACATCTAGCGCATGGCCTACACACTGGATGTCACTCACCCTCCGCTCTCTGTGTGTTGCCATTCTCAAACTCTGTTCTCTTTGAGAAACAACAAACTTTGAGTTAGCAAGCTACACCCTAAAAAAGGCAAGTTAAAAAAAAAGTGAATCGAGCAACCAGGCAGGCCTGCTTGGTTTTTTCAGTGAATGATTGTAAAGATTTACAAAGAATATGTTAACAGCATTTACAATCTAACTGGAACATTTGGGGCCGATTGTAGAGGATCGCTGCAACTGCTTATTTCCAACACCTGTCCCTAGAAGGGTCCCTTGTGTGAACAGTCAATTTCATTTAGTATTGTATGTGGGATTTTCTTTTGTAAGGTGCACATGTTCCACCAAAACAAGTTCCTTCCTGAGACTATTTTGCAGAGGCACCGTCGCTGTGTCAGGAGTTCAGCACCACCCAAGATGACTGTGTTTGGTTCAAGAAATGCAAACAACCCAGAGGGATTTTTTCTCCTATCCCAGAATGTATGTGTGCAGGAGAGACTCCACACATACAGACACGTATTTATGAGACTTTTTATGAACTACCAACAACGAAATAACCAATAAAAACTTTATTTATCATACTTCTGTCTTTTGCATCTCCTTCCTAATGAGACCTCAGTGACGGTGTAATTCACAATTCCCCCAGGTCAAGTGTACAGTGACAGTTCCCTGCTACCTCACCAGCCTTACACAGCTCACTGGCCATGGTCATCAGTGTAGCTGGTAACATATTCAATCTGACATCTCCTTCCATCTTCTAATGAATTTTTTATGTCTCTTCTTCTTCCACTCACACGCAGACGGGGCTCGTATCAGCCCTGTTCTGTAAAACTATGCTTCTGTAAATGTGTTGCCTTTTGAATCTGTAACCCCTGTGCTGCTTTGGCTATTGAACGCTTCACCGTAGGTTTCATACTGATTGGATTGTCGAGAGACAATGTAATGCAACAGTGTTGCCGCAATCAGAACATAATTCACAATCATTGCATTGTCGAGATACAAAAAGGGAAGAGGATGTGAAACATAAATATCCATGAAATTATTTTTCTGAATAGGAATCCTGCCAGCGTTTTCCCTATATTTGTGGAAGACAAAAACTAAACAATTTCACGTAATTTTGGACCAATATTATTAACATATGTGTCTAAAATGTTGGTAAAGCTACAGCAGATAAGTCCACCAACTACAACCATTAGATCTAAGAAAAGACTTTCAGTTACATTCATGTAAGGTGGTGCCACAAATGGTGTGGGTGCTCTGCCTAAGCATTATAATGCATGCATGTCTAATTATAGACTCCATTGTACAAGCAACACTCCAGTAAGGACCACTGCGGAGGGATATTCTTTCTCATGCATCCCCTCCATCGATTTTACAGAAAGATAAACTTCTGGATTTTATTCTCCGCTAAACTGACAGCTTGATGCAACACTTGTGCTGTGCATATCCGACCATGTTATAATGCACTCTGGTATTGACAGCCTCATTGATTCTCAGGGCTCCTGCAAAAGATCATTGAGAAAGCGAGTAATGCGATAATCTGCAGGCCCTACACATGCAACGGTTTTATCTTGGTAAAGAAATACCTTTGATCTCTAAACTCTTCACACAGCTGTGTGAACTATTGCTTACAAGAAATGTCTCATCTAAATGCAAATAGGAATTTTAAATAATAAAAAAGCTGAGTTACTTTAATGTAAAGTCTGAAATGAATGCTGCCAGATTTATGTAAAGACTGCAGCAGCACAGAGTTAAATACACAGAGAGAAAGAGAAGATCCACATTTACTCAGCTTTAGGAGTGCTGTAATACATTTGTCAGTGTCCCTCCCTAAATTTTCCCCAAAAAATGCATGAATGAAATTATAAAAAAGTAACACAGCAAAATGCTTAACATTCAGCACGTGATCAGACAGGATTTCCCCTGTTCCATTATGCCAATGCCCCCTCTCCACCCAACAGGTCACATTAACATCATGGTTATTTCTGTAACGGTCCTGTCATGCCAGAATAAAGACCGTGCTTGAATACCAAAAAGCCATCACTTTAACAGATACATGAAGCCAGCAATATTCCACATATATGTAGCACATAATCTATTTCTGAAAATGCAAAAAGACATTGTCAAGCCTATTCAGATAAAAGTTTGTCAAGGGATCATGGATGTATTATAAGAACTGGATACTGGCCCCAAGGATGGCCCCTATTCCATCCAATAGGACTTGCCAAAAAAGCTTGTAGCTTCTGGGTTTACATTAGGGGGTTTGTGGCTCACTGAATATGTCATAGATGTTTTATATTAGCAGGTTACCAGATCCCAAAACGGCACCAAAATTGGCTGCTTTTCCTGGGGCGCGGAATTTGCATACTAGTGTTTCCTTGCGCTCACCCCGTCTGCAAGTTAAATCGTTTTTCTCGAATGGAGGATATTTATAAAATATAAAACCTCCATGGATTTCATAGTAGAAAGAGTTAAAAATTGACGTGGGTTGACATTTCTGCTGAAATACCACAAGTGGCCACTGGAACAAATTGGGAGCACGGCTGAGCGGCAGCACCATATCCAGGGCTTATAATACATCAATGCAAGGGATGAGCAGCAGGTGAGACATGGCAGGAAAGACTACTACTAACTACTAGTGTTCCCTGGAAACCCCTGTCTAAATGCAGCCATTACTTTTTAAAAACTCAGGTGCCCATGGGCAAGAATGAAGTGCGTAAGAATGTGTGTAAGCCCTGTGATAGACTGCCGGCCTGTGCAGGGCTTGCTCCCGCCGCTTGTCCAATGCATGCTGGTATAGGATCTAACCCCCCCTTCCACTCTGAAAAGCGGTAAATTGATGGATATTTTCCTTGGGGACTAAGTTATTGTTAAAGCTTGTAAACATCAAGGTGAAAAACGCTGAGTCTCACAGCAAAAATATAAAAAAAATGAAAATAAAAAAATAAAACTGCCCCCCCCCCACACAGCTGGCGGCCTCTGAGATTACCCTGCATCCCTGAAAAAAAATCTACCTTTCAGCAAGTCGCCAAGCTGCGTTTGAGGACAAAAAGAACAACGGAAAAGTCCTGCTTCTTTGCACTGTTCTTGATGTAACAGTACAACTGGCGTTTCCTGCTCTTCACTGTGCAGAACGAGCAGTGGAACGGTGATGTGCATTTCATTCCTCAACCTGACAGTTCACCATTGATCATTTATCACGCTGGGTGCTTGCGAGAGCCATCGATTGAGCAGGGGCGAGGGGAAATAAAATAAGACTTGTGGAAGTGAAACATGATTATTTAGTGAACATTGGAGCAACTACGCTGGATGGTATTTCACACTTTGGTTCTTCTTCTCTGCTCAGTGTTGTTGATGAGCGCAGTAGGAGAACGCCGAGTGTAAATGTGCTGTACGTGGCAGCAGGGAATTGATTAAGTGGGTGTGCGTGAGAGCCTGTGAATGTGAACACAGGCATGTGTTCCTTCCTTTGCATGCATGTGTGGCTCGTTTGACCAAACATGAGTAATTCTCAAACTCCAGCTGACGGAAGCCTCTTTTTCAGTGTGGCTGCAGGGTTTGTGCCGGGTCTGCAGAACAGCATGCAGTAACATCGGGCCGGGTTAAGTGGCCCGGAATCTAATCACTCTAATGTCTGTTCCAGCCCTAAATCACACTCACTGGCTGGACTACGCTTGGTCCGTCCTTCAAAAAAATAAATAAATAAAGAAGCTTTTTTTCACCACTCCTTCCATATTGTAATTATTTCAACTGGATATGAGCTATTTCACTTATTGGCTGGGGCAAGGCACCGGCTGCTTCCCCTTTCATTGGCTGCCTGAACACCTCTGTGACCGCCTCCCATTGGCTGCCTTGAGGAGAGTGGGAGGAGATCTTACCCCACCCTCCCCCCTTGGCAGAGCGTGTAAATCTAAAGACTCTTTCTCTGCCTATTATCTGAGTGACTCGGGGTTCTGGTGTCTGCCTCTGACCGTGTGTGTGTGTTTGTTGGTGGGAGAAAAGAGATAAAGAGAGAGAGAGTAAGGGAGGGAGAGGCAAGCAGCGTTTCTTCTCCCCCTTTAGCCTCCCCGTCTCCCTGCTCCCTGTCACTCCATCCTTCCTCCCCTCTCCTGGACCACCCTCCAACCCTGCTTCGAGCCTGGACCGAGACCCCTCTACCACCCAGACCACCCCGGGACCCTTTAACTCTCCTCACTTCTCCGTCCAACCAATCAAAACCTCTGGGCAGGTAAGCCTCATTTCAGCCGGCACTGAGGCTTTAAAAAGTACTTCCCGCCTATTCTTCTGCTCTTGTTTTAGTTTTCTTCACACTCAGTTGTCTCTGTTCCGTCTCTGGACTCTCCATCTTTCCTGTATGTATGTTTTAAATGTTCCCTGCAGCGCTTCTGTCCCTCTCAGAAAAGTGACACAATTGCAGGAGATGATATCAGCGAGGTCACTGTATTTTTCTTCTTCCTCTGATATTCTGCCCTGATATCAACTTCCCCCTCCCTCTCCATCCCACAATCTCTTCATCTTCTCTCCTCGTGTCTTTCGCAATCTCATACCCTCCGGCTTTTCAGTATGCGAAAATTCAGTGGGAAAGTGAGTCAAGTCTTTTATTTTAAGGTCTGCCCAGAGCACAAGTTGTGAAGGACAACATACTGTATTTTGGATACGGAAAACGCATCCCTAATTGATTTTTTGAAAAGTGTTTATGTTTCCTTGGGTGATGGCTATTTATAGGTGCTGACGTGACAGGCACACGTGCTTTTGCTAGGCCACTTTCCTGATGCTGGGACTGACATGACCGTCCACTGGCTCCAGAACGCATGACATTGCACAAAGTGTAATGACTTTACAAGGCAGCGACTTGCTTGATTGAATCAAGCAATATTTCTAGCAGGAGAACTCCAATATTAACATGGCCCATAAAGCATTCCTGGCAACAGCAGAGGAGACAAAAAATAAAATGAAATAATGACTGCTTAGTTCTCCATCCGCACATCCTGTACTTTATCAGGAAGGGGAAGTGGAGAGTGTGTGTGTGTGTGTGTGTGTGTGTGTGTGTGTGTGTGTGTGTGTGTGTGTGTATTCGTGAGGGAGACAGAGATACTGCTAAAGTGCTTTAGACATCAATACTGCCAGCCTGGAGATTTTAAAGCCACTCTATCATGTCTGAAAATTGGAACTTACAACAATGTCAACAACTGAGGAAATGCTCCTCCTTGTGTGGGGGTTTGTTTCTCTGGAGTGTTTTTGTGAGGAGGAGGGTATGGTTTTAACGTTTAAATATGACTGAGGAGCAAATATGGAAAAAAACGAGATGTTTTTAAATCACATATTATATTATCATAATATTTTAATTCATAAATGGCATAATTAATTCATGTTATTCTTCCAAAGTCTTAGATAAATCAATTTAAAAACACATTTTCATAATCCGATCACAGGTCAGGTATCCTGCCCTATTTAAGGCATCTCAATGTGCATGTTTTTTTATACTATTTTTATCATGCAATTATATTAAGATCTGTGTAACTATCATCTTTAAAAAAAAACAGACTTCTATTAGACAGTTTGACCTTTCTTTCTGTGATCATCATTTTCTAACCTACACAAAATCAGCATCTGTGACAAAGCATCCTGGGAATGAGGATCTTCCCAACAGGGCTGCCTCGAGGGAGAGCAGCATTCACCAGAAGGCTTTTATTGTGATAGTTTAGAACAGCTGAATGAAACCAAAAAAACAAAATGCTTGGCACTTTGATTTTGCATTTTTATGATGTTTTTGACCATAAATCAATGAATTGCGTATTTATGATGTCACACAATTGTGCATTCAGGTGTTGGGTTGTTAGTTCATTAGGATGTGTAAATTGGGTGTTTTTACTACATGAAGATACATGCAGGGGTTTTGCCTGCACTGGCCCTCAGATGCTCAGCTGGCCCTCAGCCAAAGTCACAACTGCTCATCCTCCCTCTATTAACCCTCACTCAAGTTTCCATGTATCATCACAAAGAGCCAGTTGATACAGCAGGAGCCATTAGAACCTCAACAGAGTCCAAGCTGAATGCAAAGTTCTATAGATTGACTTTAGAGTATATCACAAGCACTCAGCTGTACTGTGTGAATAACGCATCGTCATTACACAACAGATGACGTAATTCTCAAAGGAAAACTATCCCTCCGTTTTTGAGAAAGTTGCTTCATTCAGTCCTGCAACAACTTAATGTCACAAACCTTAAACACCTAATATCTTAAAATCGCCATGCTGTAAGTAACATAGTCCGGGTTTAGAGGATTGCCAATGTAGGTATGAAAGACACAGAGAACTAAAGAAACTACAAAATAAAATGGCTTTGCTCTCCAAACATAACCGTCGTTTTCTTCCCACCACATGAGCCCAGCAGCTCTGATGCAGCCCTATTTGATGAACTTACTGCACGTCAACTCTCAGTATAAGCTCACATAAGATGCATACATAAAGTCTCTGTAGAACGAGATATTTACGAGCCTCAGTGATGTGTTGCTCACACTCGTGCTCGTGCCTTTGTAAGCCACTGCTTTGAGCTTAAATGGAGTTGGGTGCAGTTAATGCAGACAATGAGTGTGGCTCGCCATGTCACACCAGTTTTACACTTTCCCATCACATAATGCCACACATGTCAGTTTGGGTGCACTAGGTGTTGGGGAGGTTTGGGAACTGATTTGGGCAAAACACACACAAATGTAGCAGCATATGAAATGGGAGAGGACAGCTTTTGTTTTTTAAATGTCATTGAGAGAAGACGGGGATGAAGCCAAGGACGGTTTACGACTTGCTCGTTATTTTTCAATGAATCCTCGGTAGTTACATGTTGCACAATGTCAGGAAAATATGCGATAACGCGGTTGAATATTGCGATAACACTATTACTTACGATAAATAAACAGATATCAAAGTGATCTCAGTTCTGCATTTCAGCTGCTTTCAGTATTGTGCTGGTACACGACAAATTAATTGTTGAATTTAAAACAAATGAAAGGAAAATACTTTTGATGGTAAAAATTTAACATTGAATTGAATATAAAACAAAAAAAACAATGGCAGTTTTATTTTAAATTGCAGCTTTCTACTGATATAGTCTTTTAACTAACACAAAAAAGCTGTGTGTTCCTTGATATGTCGCAGCCTTTCCCGATATATTAATTTATTGTACAAGTCAATATGGAGAAAACCAGATATCACCGTTTTTTTGACCAAATACCTCTATCGATATTGTGGCGATATTGTAGTGTTGACAACTGATGCTTTAACAAAATATCTTCACACTTTGATTTAATATAAATAATCTTTAGTAATGTGGATATAATGACTAAGTGGGGAAAAGGCAAATAATAGAACTGCTAGAACAGTCTGGTAAAATCACACCAATTTATTGTAATACAGCCTTTAAAACCAGGAAAAGACAACACTTTTGTCATATCACGATATTTCAATATCTAAAATCGAAGACATCTAGTCTCATATCAGAATAGATATATTGCCCAGCCCTGATGTTGTTTTGTATTCTCTAGAAATGTCTTCCTCAAAATGAATTCTCAAAGTATTCCTGTTGCCATTGCTTATTTCTCATTTGGAACAACCACACTACAAAGACATGGATTACATGTATCCAGTATATTCAGTAAGCCTTGCTTCCTTCTATGTAAAGCCAATGCTCTGCAAGCAGCTGGCCCCTTTGTGCCTTGGCTCTTTTTCGAGCCGTTCCGGATCTCCTGCTGGCCTGGCTCAGGGCACAGAGTGTGCCGGGGTTTCCTGGGTAGGGACTGGCTCAGTGTGAAAAAGGCCACTGACACTGACTGCCTGTCGCAGGATGATGGAGAGCAAATGGACGTAGACAAAGTGGCTGCAGAGGAATTTCTGAGTTGGTCTGTAGTGTGCTGACTTTAGACATTACTTATTGTAGAACTAACTGTTAACTGCAGTTTCTCCTCTATGCCTCCATGGTATTAAAATTCCAGGTAACAGTCGGTAGGTAACATTAGCAGATAAGCCCGTTGACAGCAACGTTATTGTTCATGTTTTGGCACAATGTTTCTGACCGTAGTGGTCATAGTGACTGAAAGTGTGATGTGAGATGCTAAAAAAAAAAAAAAGCTGAAAAATATTCTACAGGAAAGACTGAACTGGCATCTACTTTTCCACAATAGGAATTATAAAGAATAACCTTTTAATAGGCTGGATCAAAGTCACATGATGTGTATGAATTAAATTTGGATGAACTGAAAATTGTTACCAAAGTTACAAACATCCAAAGATTGTGTTGCTGCAAAATGAGTATGAATGAAACGTCGATAATGTGGCTATAAATCTAAAACAATTTGAAGCCCAAAATGTGTAATATATGAACAGCGTTCAGAAAAGAATTGGATTTTGGTAAACAAAGAACATGATTTAGAGCAATTATAGAAAGTTTAATTTTAAAAGGTTGAACATTTTATATAATATAATTACAAAAATCTTGGAACATATTTAGTATTTATTTTGAATCTTAGAAAATTTGAAAATAAGAGTCCAAATAAAAACCTGCTTTAGCTTTTTATTAGCTTTTTGTTTACTTTAAGGTTGTCTGTCGTTTGCCTTTCCCAAGAGTCACACAGCAATATCTGCACACAAGAGACACAAAATATTATTATCAAACTCTTTATCACTATTTTATATTAGATGCTGGACTTTATAAATTTTTTCAGATGTCTTTAATCACATTTCTTTAATTTTCAAAGCCAGGTATTTCTATTGGTAATTTGTCAAAAGTTTCTGTTACCGCTGTGACCCGTTTTCTATTTCCACATCTATCTGTCCCTTCTCAGGTCTCTCAGTAAGAAAGCTTTCATATGAGCAGGTACATGAATTCATACAGTCAATAACACATCCATGTACCTAAAGGACAACACACATTAATAAACATTTCTGTAAATGTGATGATGAAGGTGATTAGCGTTATGAATGGCTTCTGTTTGACTCGGGTGTCTGGGTCTGTTTCCCAATGGTTCAGTAAACATAGCAGCAGCCCCCCCCCCCCAAAAAAAAAAAAAAAA
>NC_045736.1:1461737-1464841 GCF_008692095.1 Etheostoma spectabile | reverse complement strand
ATAATAATCAAGGTTTGTATCAAATTGTGGGTCAAAATCATGATACAAACCGAACCCTGGGTTTGGTGTATCGTTACAACCCTAGCCGTTACAGTATCCCTATTCGGTCTAAGAAGCCACGCAAGCATCAAAATGCAGCCAAGCAACACAGACCCAAGCCATCTACTTGCACCGTTCAGCCATGCAAAACAGTATTTGACAAAACCTTTGACCTGACAATAGTCATTTGAGGACACGTCTTCAGTCAATTCTGAGGACGCTGTGTGTGCGACTGAAGTGCGACTCAAGTCCGAGTCTCAGACTCAACTAACCATCTATGGCACCCAGTAGTGTCTTTATCTCCACCTATTCAATGTTTTAGACACCTTGCTTTGCATGTACACTTTGATTGATGCAGACATAACACTGTCAGTCTGGTTTTTATACCTGACTCAGCACAGCCTTGCACAGAAGAGCTATAGAGTTAGTAGTCATGGCTGAACAGGGCATGAAGTTAACTTTGATGACAAGCCAGTGACTTTTTAACCAGCCTGTTGCTTTGTTTTTTTGCCTCATAAAAAGGTGAAAAACAGGAATCTCATGAATGTTCTGAAACAGCAGTCCCATCCTCCCCAACGGCACTGCTTTCATGGACGTCAGTGCCTTGTCAGGTACAATAAGGACCGCAGCGGTCTCCTCCAGAAGTGCAGTCTTTGATGACTCATAGTCCTCAATTGCTTCTAATTTTAAGTTTTTAGTCTTGATTACAAAAGGTTTTGATTTTGCTTTCTCTGAGCCATACACACGACAGTCACCACAGAACATTTGTTCTGTACTGCTGTCATAAATCAGACCCTCTCAAACCTCCCCGTTGTCGCCAGTTGTCCACTTTGTATTCATACGTCTTCTTTTACTTTTCATTGACTCATGCTTGGTTATTCGTTTCAGCTAGCCTCTTTACCGCAGGAACGTGCCGTCACATGTTTAGCTTTAGCTAAAATCCAACAAAATCCAACTTCTTTGAAATTTAAAAGAACAACAGTTGCAAAAAAAATCCTAATGAATCACACAATTCTCATTGGCTACCTGCCAATGTGGCAACCATTTGGTTGGCTACACGCTTCTCTGTTCACAACACGGGCTGTCGAGACGTTCTACAGCACTTAACGTGAAAAAGTTTAACGTGGTTTAATGTAGGCTACCATAACAATGATGATCACCAAATTTCTCATGGCCATATCTTGTCATGAACATTTAAGCCTAACTAAACGGAATTCCAACAATTATAGAAGTAACCTCACATTAGCAATTTCTTCTTCACTGGCGCTTATGGCAAGAAAAAAAAAATTGTTTATTGTACCTAAAAAATTATCAATGATTACCACAAAAAACTGTCAAAAAAAAAATCAACCCAGAAATGTGGTGATTATTGATCGTTGTTTAGGTACATTAGATCATGTTAAGCTTTTTCATGTTAGGACTTAAAAAGCCCATGAGAACCGTGGGGAGTCAACCCACAGGCGCTCCTCTCCCCTGCTCAAAATGTCAGATAACGTCCATAATAATAGGACTTTGGGTTAGATTTTTATACAGTTTTCAGTGGTTATGAGGAGCAACATGAGAGAGAAATTTGCTAAATCATTGATCATTGTTTGGGTACGTTAAACCCCGTTAAGTTTTTTCCTTACAATAGGCTCTAATAAAGCAGAAACGCTCAATGTCAAATAATGTCCATAATAATAGGACTTTTGGTTTGATTTTTAGACAGTTTTCCATGGTTATGAGGATCAATATATAATAATAATGTATTAATATTATCCATTATTTTTTAACAGCTGTATACTACTAACGCTGTACGGAAATTAAGTGATCGCTATCATTTTGTGATTAGACTAAAAAAAAAATATATTTTGATATATAAAATAGTATAACACTAAAAATATGTGTGTGTACAGTAATGCTCTCACAGGGTCAACACACAGCTGATCAGACACTGACATACAAACAATCCATTGGGCTCATCTGCGGCTGTTGGCTGTTTTTTACCTCTCGCTCCCTCCTTCACACTCACTCACTCAATTGCTTAGCAGTTCTCTGTCACTAAGCTGAGCTATAAACTTAAAAAACAATCTATGCTGTGTCATAATTCATAACAGAATGCCACGGGTTGGAGGTGTGAGGCATTGCCAGTGGCTGAAATTAAACACGGTACCTTTAAAAGATGATGCTATTGGAGAGAATTATGATCTGTGAAACCTGAGGGCCTTCCTGCCTCTGTGCACAGCCACCGGCTGATGTAATTTAAGCTGGTGAAGGGCTGCGAGATCAATCGCAGAGGATGAAGAGTTGGGAGAGGGAAAATGGAAGCGGCTGTGGGTTGAGAAGGGAAAGGTGGAGCAGGAACAGGGCTTTAGCCTTCCCTGCTGCTTTCCTAGCATCACTCTGGGTGGTGACGTATGGTCATAAATAGGCAGCCCCTCTGCCCCCTGTGTTAGTGCTATTTTTATACGGGCTAATGCAGGGGGTTTGGAGAACCAGTTCAAGTGGTGACAAGGAAATGTTATTGTTGGCTTGGAGTTAAGAGAGCTGTTGTGATCAAAGAATAGCCATGGAGGAGTGTTAGCCTTGTGTTGTCATTTCTCTATTAGATCAGAGCTTGAATGTGCTCATTAATGACTCTAGCTGGGATCCAACTGGACATGTGTCAAAGCATTTGTATAATGGGGCTATTTTCAAGTGATAGTGTTGGTTAAGGATGGGTTATTGAGTTAAATCAGTCAAAAGTTCAAAGTCAAAACTACAGGCCCATGTTACTGCCTACATTAGTTTCCCTATTAGAGAGCGTAGAGGGGTTTTGAGCACAGTATTTTGTTCTTGGTTAAAACAAAAGGAAAGATGTGACGGTTTCCCGTGAATACTGTGACAACAGCATGCCGTTTGAAATTTCTGCTTATAGAAACCAAGTGAAATTAATTGAGTTTTCTCACAAGAGAAGGATGAAATGAACAATGTGTCACGGGAATCAGGCAGTAGTTTGACATTTGATGCACGCAATGGAAAGAAAGACAGATCGTGTTCAGATTCGGCTCGAGCAGAAATGGACCATTAGCCTTGACCTCAAAAGA
>NC_045736.1:1459695-1461727 GCF_008692095.1 Etheostoma spectabile | reverse complement strand
ACCTTTCAATCCATGCCATGTTATTATTATTATACCACTAGTTAGGTTTTAATCGTCAACGTTGTTTTTTCAAATTTAATAACCAAAATCTATCTATCAAAACCCCTTTTCATGTTTTCTCTTATCTGAAGTTAAAACCTTTTCATATGACAAACAGGTGATAGTGTAATCCAGCTGATGCTCTTTTACTGTAATCCAGTTTGGGACGAAGAAGCATCACGCACCTTAGTTGTGTCTGCAACATGTAATTCATTATTGAAAGGTCTGCGTTGGACTATACATTTGAGTTTGTTACATTTTAATAAACATGTCTACTGAGGTCTTTATTTTGTAGCCATTCCATGCTTAAGCCTTAAACATAACAAACAGTATAAACGATTAATTAAACATGCCTTGAATGCCCCTTTCTCTCAGTGATCTCCCATGTCAGAGGCTCACTCATGTTGAAAGGTAGAGAACTGTCTTCTTAGAACATGAAACATGAGGTGGTGGTCAGATGTAATGTGAATAAGTAGATCAACAGCATTTATGTGTTTTGTCTAATTATTTTATGTATGTGTTATTAGATCATATGTAGATATTTAAAACTTTTTTTTCTTCTTTTTGGCCATTTTTGTGTGTTTTGCACTCTTGCCTAAACTGTAAGTTGTTGTCCATTATCCAGTCTTCTTCCAGTAACTTGGTTTTCTGATTTGTAAATGTCTAGAGACAGTGACTTTTAAATAAAAATCACCACATAAAAAAAAATATATTGATTATTAACTTATCAGAATAGAGCATCAAATCATTCTAGGGAGAATTGTGATGCATCTAAGAATCAATTTTTTTCCCAGCCCTACATACAAACTAGAATGTGGCACATCAGACACATTTAGGTGCTTAGCATCACCTGTGACACAGTACTGCATTCATAAACTAGTTTAGGATTAAGAAAGTAATTTTCTCAAACTGTACACTGCACCATTTGGGAAGAATTTTACTATTTCAACAGCACTTTCATACTGAGTTTCGAAACTGATACCTATTGGCATGGGGCAAATTAGGGTACATTCTACAGTTAATAGAGAAACACCGAAGCTTTTGTTTTCGCCAAAACAGAACATAAATCAAAATGAGACCGACATTTCAGCTATGCTGGCAACTGCTGCTGACAGTGGGTCTCACATATAGTGCAGTGGGTCACAACACGTTAAATGCACAGCAGGCTGGATTTCACCAAAACAATCTAGATACACATACACCGTCATTCACAGTGAATGTGGAATCTATTTGTAGAATGTGCAGAGATTCAGCATACTATGAGGTGGTTACACTGAATATGATGATTCACATTAAATAAAAAGCATGGAGAAAAAAAATCACTGTGTCCTCTTTAAAGAAAAGGGAAAAAAGCTGCAGCTTACAGTTAAAACGCACGTCTGATGATGTCAGGAGAAAGTCTAACAGATATTCTAAAGCTCATCTCTTAGCCAGGGCTCTTGGCACTCGCCACTGCCTCTCAGCGTTTTTTGCTTGATTAAAAAGCACCCAGGAGTTTGTAAGCGCGTGGTAGGTGCGAGCGCACACCCTGACAGCTTAACATACTGATTATTCAAGCCTCTTAGGCTAAGCCACGGCACTCGAGTGATGAACGTCAACTCCCCTCTCTCCCTCACACAGTCTCGATTTCTCCCTCTCTTTTATTCTTCATTTGAAAGAGTGGAAAGCCAATGACAGCTTGCAGAAGGCGAACCTGTTGTCTGGGAAGCAGAGGGGATCAGTGACACAGTGATTCATACACTGCTGAGGCTTTATTTAGACATAATCCACCCAGCGTAGGGTCCTCGCCCGCAACTTCTTGTATGGCACTGGTGAGCGTTAGCTAAGGCTGTGTATTGTCCTACACTATGGACCACAGGGAAAGTCCCTCTGGTGGGATTTAATGCATTAGTGGGTACCTGATGTCCACTTGGAGAAGTCAAAATATCACACATACAGCCTGCACAACAGTGCTGTTTCCAGCATCACAGCAAATTATACCACTTTGCTTGAC
>NC_045736.1:1456461-1459685 GCF_008692095.1 Etheostoma spectabile | reverse complement strand
GAACACTCAATGGTTTGTGTTGCATGGTATACCACTACTAGAATTAAAAACGCTACAATTCCCCATTTTATTAGTACCAATACAACATTTTACACAGAATTCTGGGAAACTCTGGCAGGTGGAACTTGGAAAGAAAATGTTGTCCATGTTAAAGGTTAAATGCATTACCCTGGTGTACTTTGAGAGCAAAATTAAGAGGCTAGATCTAGAAGAACATTTTAGCTGAAATTACCAATGTTTACAGCATCTCACGTTTCTCAGTTCTCAAGGGAACTGAAGGTCCGTCTCTGTGAAATATGAAAGCTACAGTAGCTTAAGAAAATAGCAACATGGGGCCATGAATTTGTTGAATTTACCGTTTATCAGACCACAAATGAGACAAGAATTAGCTAGCCAGCGCACCCTGCGGTTCCTCCGCCTTACTGCCCACTGCTAGGGTACCTTTCCATGCTCTCCTGGACTGCCTCGAAACATTTCAGCAGCGAAAAGTCTGTGAGTGTTATTTCCTGTTGATGAAATCCCGTGGGTGAGATGACAGCATAGACAGACATATTTGCGAGTGGGACATTATTTTCAGGAGTTCTTACGCTGTGGTCAGAGCCAGAAACGGAGACAGTGTGGACAACACCTGTGTCCCAACAGGTGACGGTACGTCAGTGCGGACAGCCGTGTGTTCGAGCAGCTGACAGATATCAACATGTCGTGAATTAATGTTTAGGCTTCCTACACCATATATCATTAGCCTACATTTTATCAGTGGCAGAAAGTAACTGTACCACACTTCCATACAATTGTTAGGTACTTATGTTTATACTTCTAGTAATAGTTTAGTTGTAGACTACTTTTAACTTCACTATCTATTTTATAGCTTTAGTTACTTTGCATATTCACATTAATAATATACAAAATTTTATGAATAAACTATGGTGTATTATAGTAAAAGGGTGAGACTTTATTTACCGGGGGTGAAATTGACAAGCTACCTGCCAGGTCATACTTACACTGTTATTTTAGTGAAAGTAACTCAAAAGTAACGCAACAGTAGTGTAACGCATTGCAAGTCAAAGACAGTAATATTTTAATGTAACTAATTACTCTCAAATGACAGTAACTAGTAATGTACAATGCATTACATTTTGGAAGTAACTTGCCCTACACTGGCGGGGAGTGAGGCGGAGCCACCACAGGGTGCGCTAGCTAGGCTAGCTAATTCTTGTGCTGTTGCTTTGGTCAAACCAATCCATTCATTAGGATGCAACGGATAGAAACAAAAAGAGCTGAGAAATAAATGTGGAATTATGAAAACACAAATACTGGGAATAAAAAGTAGTCCATTGAAAAACAACCTTTTCTAAATAAAAAAAAACATTTATTTATTAATTAATTGATGGAACTATATTGACTAATTTATATATTAAATGTACGTATTGCTTCCTTTATTTCATAGGTACAGTGGTGTGAAAAAGTGTTTGCCCCCTTCCTCATTTCCTGTTCCTTTGCATTTTTGTCACACTTAAGTGTTTCGGAACATCAAACCATTAAACAATAGTCAGACAACACAATGTAAACAAAATGCAATTTGTAAATGAAGTGTTTATTATTAAGGTGAAAAAAAATCCAAACCATCTTGGCCCTGTTTGAAAAAGTGTTGCCCCCCTGTTAAACATACGATAACTGTGGTTGTCCACACCTGAGTTCAATTTCTCTACCACCCCCAGCCGGATTATTGCCACACCTGTTCACAATCAAGGCATCACTTAAATAGGAGCTGCTTGAGGTAAGGTCCTTCTGGTGGTAAGGTCCAGAAGATCCTTAAAAGCTACACATCATGCCGAGACCCAAAGAAATTCAGGAACCAATTGAGAAAGAAAGTAATTGAGATCTATCAGTCTGGAAAGGGTTATAAAGCCATTTCCAAAGCTTTGGGAATCCAGCGAACCACAGTGAGAGCCATTATCACAAATAGCGAAGACATGGAACAGTGGTGAACCTTCCCAGGAGTGGCCGGCCGCCCAAATTATCCCAAGAGCGCAGCGACGACTCATCCAAGAGTCACAAAGACCCCACAACAACGTCCAAGAACTGCAGGCCTCACTTGCCTCAGTTAAGGTCAGCGGTTCATGCCTCCACCATCAGGAAAAGACTGGGCAAAAATGGCCTGCATGGCAGAGTTCCAAGGAGAAAAACACTGCTGAGCAAAAGAACATCAAAGCTCGTCTAATTTCTCCCAACACATCTTGATGATCCCCAAGACTTTTGGGACAACCTTCTGTGGACCGATGAGACAAAAGTGGAACTCTTTGGAAGGTGTGTGTCCAAGTATATCTGGCGTAGAAGGAACACTGCATTTCATGAAAAGAACATTATACCAACAGTAAATATGGTGGGGTAGTGGGATGGTCTGGGGCTGTTTTGCTGCTTCAGGACCTGGAAGACTTGCCGTGAAAAAAGGAACTAGAATTCTGCTGTCTACCACCCATCTGTTTGTGTACTCAAGCTGAAACGAACTTGGGTTCTGCAGCAGGACAATGTCCTAAACACACCAGCAAGTCCACCACCGAATGGCTGAAGAAAAACAAAATGACGACTTTGGAGTGGCCTAGCCAAAGTCCTGACCTGAATCCTATTGAGATGTGGAATGACCTTAAAAAGGCCGTTCATGCTCGAAAACCCTCTAATGTAACTGAATTAGGACAATTCTGCAAAGATGAGTGGGCCAAAATTCCTCCAGGACGCTGTAAAAGCCTCATTGCACGTTATTGCAAACGCTTGGTTGCAGTTGTTGCTGCGAAGGGTAGCCCAACCAGTTATTAGGTTTAGGGGGCAATCACTTTTTCACACAGGGCCATGATGGTTTGGATTTTTTTTCACCTTTAATAATAAACACCTTCATTTACAAATTGCATTTTGTGTTTACTTGTGTTGTCCTTGACTATTGTTTAAATTGGTTTGATGTTCCGAAACACTTAAGTGTGACAAACATGCAAAGGAACAGGAAATGAGGAAGGGGGCAAACACTTTTTCACACCACTGTATACTTGTTTATTTAATAAAGACTAAAAAAATTCTAAATATTTTTTCGTAGTTTCAACTTTTTGGCGTGTTATCTTTTCAGTATTGGTGGCAAGACATTTAGGCAGTAGTATTAGTATGGCTGGGCAATGTGGAGAAAATCAAATATCACAATATTTTTGACCAAATACATCGATATTGATACCACAAGA
>NC_045736.1:1451996-1456441 GCF_008692095.1 Etheostoma spectabile | reverse complement strand
GGTGCTTTCACAAAATATATACACAATGAGATTTTTGATAAATAATCATCAGTAATGTGGATCTAATGACTAAGTGGGTAAAGGCAAATAACAGACAGACAGTGTGGTAAATTCAGAAAATTATATAATTTACTGTAATGCCGCCTTTAAAACCAGGAAAAGACAACTTAACCCATATTACAATATGACAATATCCGAAATCTAAGATGATATCTAGTCTCATGTCACAATGTCGATATAATACCGATATAGCTCTAAGTATTAGTGCTAATTTTGGTGCCATGGCAACATTAATCTGTCATCTAAAGTAGGTCCTTCCCCACCAATGTTCTGTTGTTATTGCGCGATGGCCATTTGCACTGTGTTGGCATTATAATTTCCACATCACTGTCCCTGTTCATTTACTGCTAATAATATGGTTTCATTTCATTCAAAATGCCATTCTAGATATAGGATCATTTCCAAAATGACAACATTAAATTGGATCATTTGTATCAGTTGTGTATTCTGGGTTGCACTACAGTATGAGTTGTCCCTTTTAGTATGTGGGCTGTGCGTACCCTCAGCTTGCTGGTGAGGCTTTGGCTACTACCACCGAGCAACACCTCACCAACAGATTGGCCCCAGCTGGAAGCTGAGGCAGGAACACACACAGCAGATGCTTACCTAGTGATTTGGCTCATATTGTGGACATGTGCAATGGAAAAGTGCATAAAATGCCACTTTAAGAGCCTTTCTTAGGGCCTGGGTACACTGATGTGGTTGTATTAATTACAGACAAACCACTTTGAAAGATAAAGCTTGTAATATTCTCCACAATATTCTTTTTTCATTGTCAACTAATCCCATGGAAAAAAACGGAACCAACAATGCAGTTCACCTCTTAATATTTCCTTACAGGCCCAAGCACATTCATTACTGAAAACGTACAGCTTTATAAAACAGGTCAACAATATAGAGTTTTGTCTTTTGATTTTAATTCTAAAACAATCCCTAAACAGCTGAGCTGTGTTTTTTTCTGGCCAACATTATTGAAAACGGGAATAATACTGTGTCTGTGTGGAACTATTTTCAGCCCCACATTTGGTCCAGCTACAGCATTAAGGCAGCAGGACGGTGAACGTACTGCAGGATTGACTTTGAATTTGCATTTGAAAGCGAATATTTCCTGTTGATCAATTCAATCTTTGTTTTGTACTTTTCGTAGGATTTGTCTAAGAAAAAAAAAACAAATATTGGTTTTATTTGAATTTCATTTTGGACTGCAGGGAACTGAAACATCAAAGTATACTTGTATAGTAATTCCCCTAGAGGCGATACAACAATATGCAAGTGTTAATAAGGTAAGAGACAAGGAAATCAATATCTATGCAATCACTTTTCAGGAGTATACACTCAAAATCTAAACTTAGCAGAACAAGTATTTAAGCCACTGCAGCAGGTACAGCAGGGATTCAGCATATTACATGATTTAAGATATAAAGTTCTTATCTTTTTTAGGTTATTAGGCTGGGGATTCCCTACATGGGCAACAAGTCCGTTAACTCTGCTGTAAACTCCTAAGCATGTCTTTTTATATTTCTCCATGTTCAATTTCTCTCATCTGTCTCTTGAATCGAATGTCATCCTAACAAAGAAGGGAAAGAAAACACTTCCTGTACGGCATCTTCACTTTTTTTTTTTTTATACTTATTTCTGTGCAGCTCCCGAAGCATTCGCAGAAGAGCCTGCCAAGTCAGCGAGAACTCAGCCGAGTGTGCTTAAGCAGGTGGAAAAAAGAAGGAGAGCCCTTCGGGAGCTTGAGAAAACAGTGCCCCGGGTTGCTGCCGCTGGCGTGTGCTCAGCGTCTTAGGCAGTGGGTTTGACGGGGGAAGGTGTGGGAGACAGACGTGATGAAATGGGGCAGGTCTGAAAAAAGGAGAGCTTAAAATCCCATTAGCCCACCTCCTTATATTTACAACCAAATTCATTAATCACTAAAAATTTCAGAGACCACCCCGTAGGGACACATTGATAAATTCAATCATGTTCTATTAGGAGTAACATTTAGATGACTGGCTGCACCACAATAATGTTGAAAGTGCGAATTAATTTCTGTTAAACTAAACTGTCGAGAGAACTTCACCTTACGGTGTACTCCTTTCTCCCCGTCTGTTTCTTTCCACTTTAGGAAAGAGGAAATGCTCGTAACCCTCCTTTCTTCCTCTATTATTCATTCAATGGAATACTGAAAGTGTGTCAGTGCAACGGCTCATATTTTGTAGCAGGCCTGGTGTGCAACCATGGCTCTCCCTCTCTCCTGCCTTGTAGTCTTTGCTTTCTTGTTTGCACGCCATTACATTGTCCTCTTATCTCCTCTCTGTTGTGTATCATCACCTGGTGACATTAGAGCCATGACATTCTGCAGGCCTATTTGAAAAACACCATCTGTCTCAGATTAGCACTTAACAGACAGCTGAGCCCGAGCACTGTGCTCTTGTTGAAAGCTTGAATCAGGTGTAAAGGTTCAGTTTTAATTAGTAGTCACAAAACTTTCACTTTCTACTACACGCGTCCTCTGTGTATTCACATTGCTAGGACACAAACTAGAACACATCAACTGTAACCCTTGAGGGTTTTTTTTTTTGGTGGACATTTTGCAGAGCTCGTCGTGAGCTGAGCCACAATCTGTTTCCCTGCAGGCAAATCATAAGTGGCAGCAGATTATTTAACCAGCATGGTGTGATCTCCACTCACCCAGATTTGATGGAACTTGATCCATTGGCTAATTCGCATTTTTTTCATTCTGCAAGAGGGAAAGCCGTATGACATCATGACGCTGCCTCCCCCCCCTCCCCAAAATCATTTTACCAAACATTATCATATTGCTGTTGTCATGTGCAAACCTTGTAACTCCAATTATTTGGGGGACATCAAGCTACAAAATCACTATATACTGTACATGCCTCCATCCATGTCAAAAATTTGTGTAATAGGGTGTGAGTGATCGCGTACAATCCACAGAATGTGCAAGACAAAAAAATGACATTCAAATGAAGGGGGGTCTTAATTTTTTCCCTCTTTGGGATTAAGTGGTTAAAGACTCAGGAACATCAAAGAGTTTCAGTGTGGTCTTTATGTTAAGGAAAGGCTCTATGATGAAGGTGTGAAGATGTCAAATGCTTCTTATTCATGCAGGATATTAGGCATCCCCTGAGAGAGAGAGAGAGAGAGAGAGAGAGAGAGAGAGAGAGAGAGAGAGAGAGACACACACACACACCACACACACACACACACACACACACACACAGCCTGTGTATTCCATATGATCGGCTCTTTAAGCTAAGTGCTGTATGACTGCTCCACGTGGAGTTGTTGAGACATCACATGCATGTAAGCATTTGGACATTGACAATGAAGGACATTCACACACTGACGTCTTCACTAACTACAGTATTTCTAAATCTGCACACTGAACTCCTACTATCTGGTCATTGTAGCATGAAGGTTTTTGGGGATTTGGACAATTCTACTTTTGATGTGCAGCTCCATTCATTTGCATGTACATCAGAGTGCCAGTGCTGTTAAAAGGTCTTCTTAGCCACTGACCTCATTAATGTGGTTAGATCAAATAGTGTCTACCATTTAGCTACGGGGTTCATAACTGCAGGGTCAGAACGCCACAGGGGCATGCAAGACCATTCGGGGGTTGTGCCTTTATTTATGGATTACCATGAGTGCTTTGCATTTTTCGGGGGATATACTGTATGAAAATATATTCTTTTCCTAGATATATCACCACTATTCGCTTATTGAAAATAAACTGTTATATGTCTGTTTTGGGTGGAGGTTTTGGACACTATTAGCCTTATGGAGCAATGTTTTTAGACACAATGGCCATCCTTGTTCGTGGTTTTACACTAGTATTGGTGTCGGTAACACGTCACCTCAGGCTTTACAGTATATCGGCGGCAACAGCTTTATTTCACCTGGAACTCCCAAACTGTTTCTCTCTTCCGTTGTATTTTACATAGACTCCAGAGCCCAACGTTAGTGCTTAGTGCTTGTTCCAGTGGACAGCGGACCTCAGCATAACCTCAGTTATCTTCAACCAGCCCGCTTTCATGTGAAAAAAACAACCCCCCACTAATTCTGTGGGAAACACTGACAACCAGGGCTTGACATTTGCACCTGCCAACCCGCCAAATGCGGGTGGATATCGGCAGTGGAGGATAACAGTCACTCTCACTAGCCACTTTGGCCCTTTTTGATTGTAACCCTGGTGGCTGGAGTACTCTGCCACTGTGCCGCCGCAAGACACAGGAACACAGCTGGGACCCAGTGTGCGGCAACAGCCCACGGCCGGAGTACGATGGCCAATACGGCATTTCTAAAGCAAGCCGCGGCAATTCCTTAAACTATCCCCCAGAGAGAGAGAGAGAGAGAGAGAGAGAGAGAGAGAGAGA
>NC_045736.1:1448758-1451986 GCF_008692095.1 Etheostoma spectabile | reverse complement strand
GAGAGAGAGAGAGAGAGAGAGAGAGAGAGAGATCTCTATATGTAAAATATCCTCTCCGTTTAACGTGTGCACTCAACATGGCAAGCCATTGCAAACAAATGCGTCTGTATAGAGTGTCTAAGATATAGGTTTGTAAAAGAAGTACAGACATCATTTAGCAGGACATTTGGTCTGTGCGCTCTGCTTCCCGTCACCGAGGGCGCATGCCTGCTGCTATAAGTGACAAGGGCTTGATCCAAATCATTTTTAACTGCTTTCAACTCATCTTCTCCACTCCTGCACCCATAAGTATATACTCTTTTTATGTTTGTGTCTTATTCGGTTGCATGTTTTTATACAAAAAGAATCATTAAACATTTAATCAGAGCTAAATATTTGATGACTGCATTGTTATAGTTGATGTAGTCTTGTTTCTGTGTTTTAAGTGCTCATTTACATTTAAAAGGGTTAGTAGTCTGGTTCTTCAATTTAATTGTCGCACACCATACACAACGTTGTTCAAATAAAACGGAATTAAGCATAATGTTCTACAAAATAGCAGCTAGCGAAAATGCTGAGTGGCTAGTAGCTTTGGAAAACCACTAGCCACAGTTGCAGGTGAGCAAAACCGTTAATGTCCAGCCCTGCTGACAACGTGTCCAAAGTGTTATCCTCATTCTGAAATACACAGTATAAAGGTGTGTATGTTGAAGTACTTAGTATTCCACTACACTGGGGATTTTCCTTTTGCTGTGCCAATCTATCTATCCATTTTCTTTCTTTCTTTTTATTCTTCTTTTTTTATAAATTGGATCAAGAATACGTTATCCCAAAACAAGACTGTTTTTCATAGTTTCTAAAAAGTTGACATCTCAGAGATTTGTGAGACAAGGTGCATCTTAGGATCAGGGATCACAAGAAGGCATTGGCTTGTTTTAAGGGATCACAGAGGTGAACAACTTACTGTATGTAGTGTATAAACATGTCACTCGCTCTTGCTCCTATGTAAATGAGTTTATGAACATGTAATCATAGTTAATGTTGACTGTTCAGAAATAATAATGTCTCCTTTGTGTATCAGTTTTGTGTGTGCCAGAGAGAGTCAGAGTGAGAGTCAAAGAAACTAAACTGAGCAACCGGCTGTCTTCACGTGAGAAAAAGAATTTCCATGAGAAAGAAGAAAGCTGAGTTGGTTTAACATCATTAAATGTGTAACTCACCCCGAGGAGCAATCAAGCTCCATTTGCAGTTTGAAAATCAAGTAATGCAACCCGTCAGAAAATGTGACTGGTAAACAGTTTGCATCTGGTAATTTATCAGATTTATTAAAAGCTGGCACTTTTCATCTGCAGAAAATAAATTGTACTAGTAAGGGGAACAACAGCTGTGCAATTTTCATGCACATAAATGGGGGGAGGGAAGGGGGCATGTCTCACGATGCATGAAACTTATTTGGCTGACTGTGTATACAGAACTGGGATATGTTAGTCAAGGCACATTATAGAGTTATTTTCCTCTTTCATCAGAAATATATGGAGCTGAGATATATATACTGGGGCTGGACATTGGGAGAGCGATTTGGCAGTGTACCTCTTTTCTTCTGGGAGATGTATGCAGGATTAATAAGGCTCATACTCTCCATTGCAGGCATTACATTAATGTTACTCATATGGCAATGAGGAATAAGATTAACTATAATTAGAGTGATAAAATGGGGGACAACTTTGTTGTCTTCTTCTTTTAAAGATTTACATTAATATGTGCCTTAGTTTTCATTGAAGACAAGAAAACTTCCCTTACATAGCTTACATTTTAAGATTAAACAGTTAGAAGAGCAACATCAGTTGAATCCGAATTCAAAAACAGATGGTAGGTGATGAATAATCACCACAAATACGAGTGAGAGCAAATAAAAGAACACATCTCAGTAAGAAATCTGTTCACAGACAAGAGTATCATGCTTGCAGCAAACATGTCATACCAGTTAGAAAGAGACTTGTTGTGACTGTAAATCTAAGAAATGGTAGTAAAATTGATTTAGCAGGCCGTGATTGACTGCCCATCTTGGAATAAACTGATGGTGAAATTGTATTTATTAAATGAGTTGCTTGTCACAGCTGATAACACAAGATTCCTCTGAGCAGCTCGCAGACAACAATAAGCTATGGGTGACCCCCAACTGTTGGCTAGGGATACTGCACTCTCTTTTAAAACAGGACTGGGCAGAAATGGGAAATGTCTAGGTTTAAAGATCAACTCAAAGCCAGAGATTCTGTCTCTTCAAGCACTGTGATTGGAAATATACTTCCATCAAATCAGTTCTATACTCTATTCTAAGAAAAAACAATTGGTAATTGTTTCCACACAATACAGTATGCATAGGGCTGGGACCATATGCTGTTGTTCCCATTTGATTACTTCATGATACACGGGTGCCGATTCAATTTGTAATGCGGTTTTCATGTAATGTGATTCAATAGTATTGACAGTTGCTGTTTTCTTTTCCTTCTTTAATAAAAACAGTTAAATAACACACTTCCAGAGACAATTTATCAGGAGACATCGGCTTGACAGAGATGGCTGCTTAAAGTGTAGCTCCTGGCCTTACTTTGTCAAATAGTTGTTTTATATGGTTTCAACTTTGGTATTTTACCACTTTGTGCTTGTAAGAGGTACTAAAAGTAGAATGGCAAACAAGAACAGAACCCAGCGCGGCAAGAGGGAACCATTGCAGAGGCACTGCTAGAGAAACAGAAAGGCTAACTCAAACCACATTCTGCTCAGATCCAGTCTCAGATGCAACAGATGGGGATCCACAACGACAATAAGCTAACTGCTATCTATGCCCAGATAGCATCTCTTACTGCAAGCCTAGGCTCTATCAGATCGGATGTGAACAACCTAAAACTACCGTGGAAAGCAACGCAAGTATTTTGGACAGCCATGGCCACGCTTTTCAGGAGATGGAGGTGAAGCGAGCAGACATGGAAGACAGGAACCGAAGATCTGCATCGGAGGGCTGAAAGAGGGGCTAGAAGGTGCTAATGCTAGATAGATAGATAGATAGATATTGAGCCCAATAAAATGGGAAATATAGTGTTACAGCAGCAAAATATAAGCCACACAGCCCAGAATATAAATATAAATGAAATACTAAAATACAATATACATACATACAATATACATGAAATAATAAGATAAAATACAAGAACAAATATTTGAATATATACAAGTTGGGAATACAAAAAT
>NC_045736.1:1448608-1448748 GCF_008692095.1 Etheostoma spectabile | reverse complement strand
TTAAATAGTATGATAAATATGTAGATAAACCTATTGTGCAAGTTGCACTTAGTATTGTGATGTCTCAGACATCCAGTCTCTTTATCCAGTCACTGTATAAATAGTCCCCGAATCCAGCAGATGTTCAGATAGAGATTATG
>NC_045736.1:1448227-1448598 GCF_008692095.1 Etheostoma spectabile | reverse complement strand
AAATTTACAGTGATAGCCCAAAGAAAAACACCACTAGTAATCACCAGGCAGGTGATCCTACAGGCTGTGTGGAAATCTCAGCTCGTCACTGAGGGCCGGAAAGTTCGCTTCTCTCCGGATTACAGCAACTACACTATACTTCTACCAAACCATGGATTCAGCATGAGACAAGGGTCTGGATTTTTTTCCTGCTTTATCCGGCAACACTGAAGATCAGAGAAGGTGCAGTATAGAGCATTCACCTCCGCCGGGGATGCTGAGGACCATGTGACCCGGGCTGCGCCCCGTCCTTCTGCTACGGCGGGGAGAGCCAACGCTTTGGATGTTATTGCATAGGGCGCCGTGGAGGAGGATCAGGACTGAAACAACTG
>NC_045736.1:1448081-1448217 GCF_008692095.1 Etheostoma spectabile | reverse complement strand
ATGGACCATTGGTTTGTCTTGTTCTCTTAACCCTTGTGTTGTCCTCAGATCAAATGTGATCCATTTTTTTTTAATTTTTCACATCAGGAACTTGGCTTTCTTTTAGCCATATTGCCTAAAAATAACATGGATGCCA
>NC_045736.1:1446186-1448071 GCF_008692095.1 Etheostoma spectabile | reverse complement strand
TTCAGGTAAAATTATTTTTTACTTTCATTGAATTTTGGTTGCTTTATTGCATTGTATGGCATTTTAAAAAAGTGACCATAACATGGGAAAAAAATACAAAAAAAGAGACAAAAGGCGCTGAAAAAAATGGAGAAATTAATTGTTTTTGTATGTCATAAAAAGGTTTACTGGCTATGAATTAAAAAAAAAAGCATTGAAAAAAACAGCAAAAACATCGTAAAAAGCGCCAAAAGCTGATGGTGGATGGGAAGACAACACAAGGGTTAATGTGTCTTGGTTTAATTGCCCTGTTATCTTATATGATTACAAAGACCGTTTCTGTATGCTATGTGGACCTAGTTTAATATGGCCTAACCTCCATAGGTTAGCTGGGAAACTGCTAGGCTAGAGTTTCCTTTCCAAGGTGCTGTTTTTTGCTTTTTTTGTTTCTGTTGACAAAAAAATGTGTTTATTATGACGTTAATTTAATGTGGAACCATTTTGTGACAGGGCGCATGTCGGCCGTCACAGTAGCTACCTATACCATCCAAAGACAGACCATAGGTATATGTTATATGCCCATATATGTTTAACTTGTTCCTATGTTTCTTTTATTTTTACAATGTTTAAAATCATCAGTTAACCTAGCCATTCTCCATTTCCCCACTGTAATCCCATTGCTTTCTTGTGCGCACATTTTAACATCTAAAACTACAGTGATTTGCATGCTACTGCTACATTCATCAATCCATCATTCTGTTTAAAAAAATACCATACTTCACAAACATTACCTATTTACAATAACCATGCAACACTCAGATCTGTTAGCTACGTGTCTGTTTATTTAGCTTCAGAGTGTAACACAGGTTAAACATTAGTATTATCAGCTTTGTCTTACCTGCGTCTTCTCATTCTGTTTTAAAAGGAAGTTTACCGTGCCTACTGGATTTATCAGACGGCAGGACATTTGAGGTCACATGAAGTGACCAATGTTTTAAATGATAAAAACTGTACCCCTCAAAATAACTTGTGGTGTGTTTAAACGTGGTTAATTATATCTATATTAATATGCATATGTCTAGTTCACTAGAATTCATAATTTTTGGCTGTTTATAGCTGCAAAGTTACTACTCGCCTGAGCCACCCCTGTAGTGTATATGAGAATGGTTTGGTCCAATTCCAGGGGTGCGCCAGTTAGTTACTGTGGCAGTACAGAATAGGCAAAAAAGAAAATCACCCTGCTTTGATGGGATTCCCCCTGAATTCTATTTAACTTTTTGGGAACTTCTTGACATGATTAACTTCTCTATTGAAAAGGGTCAACTCTCAAGGGATCTTAACACAGCCTTAATTTCGTAACTCTTGAAAAAGGATAAGGATCATAAAGAGTGTTCTAACTATCGACCTCTGAGCCTGCTTAACGCTGACTTAAAAATTTTTGCAAAGCTCCTAGCCCATCGTTTGGAATCTCATATGGCAAATTAGTGAACTCTGACCAAAAGGGATTCATAAAAACGAGACTTGCAGCAGACAATGTTAGACGCCTTCTCCACAATGTTGATGCAGTTGAGGACAGTAAGAACCAAATGCAACATCTTTCTCTTGACGCAATGAAAGCATTTGATAGGCTTGAGTGGTCATTTTATGGTCAGTCCTAGAGGTGATGGGCTTTGGTAAAACCTTCATTGGTATGAATAAAGCTTTGTAATCTAATCCATCAGCCCGAGTCTTAAAGCCCATGTTGCAAGTTAACCACCACTGTTGATTATTGGGTACGAAAAGCACTCAAGATATGTATATAATTTTTAAAAATGTCTCCAAATAGTATTAAATGTCAGTCTTTGGTCATTTTTGGTATTCGCGGGTTTATTAAGTCTGTACTGGCCTCACTAAGTGTAGCGCTACT
>NC_045736.1:1445804-1446176 GCF_008692095.1 Etheostoma spectabile | reverse complement strand
AGCAAGCTTACAACCATCAGGCTAGGACGAAAAAAGAACGTGGATGCAAGAGAGCTTCATTCCTTTTCTCCTTTCCATTATTTATGCTGTAAAACTGAACACAAACAAAACTACTTTTAGTCCATTTTGTCTCGTCGTATATGCTACAAACACGCTTGCTATGCACATGCAACAAAACACCGTTACAGCCAAGAATAAACTGCTTATACATTTCCCAAACCTTTGAATATAACGTTTATACTTACGGGCATTTCCTTCGTGAGGGTATAAAAACATACATAACTAAGTGCAAATAACTTGTCCGGAGACAGCAGAACGGACAATCGTGTCGTGACTAATCTCGTGTGTCTGCACGGTAAAACAGGAAATATA
>NC_045736.1:1444777-1445794 GCF_008692095.1 Etheostoma spectabile | reverse complement strand
ACCCAGCAGTCCATTCTCAATACCCACTACAGTCAGTAGATGGTGCTCTAGCATAGCAAATTATATACAAACTTGTGGAAAGAAACAGAAATAAAATCTTGGTCTGCTCAGACCATGACAAAGTCAATTCGGCGATGACGTCACAATGGGGAGCAAAGTCTCAGCCTGGCGCTAGAACTACGGTGACTGACTGGGAAGTGGAAGAGGGGGAAAGGCCAGCAGCTGTATGTGAGAGGGCAAATGAAGAATTGCCAAGATTTGGGGAAGTCTCTTTCATTTACCTCCTTCACTTAGCAACGCAGCAGTGCATGACTTTACTTTTTACTGTCAGTGAATAGCACAGAGTGAACTTCAACATTTTCATTCTATCTAGTGCCTAATGGCGTGTAGTTCAGCAGTATAAACTCAAAAGTAATCAAACAGTGGTCAGATAAAAAGGGATTCTGTGGGAACACTATTAATGTTCAATTTCAACACCATATACCAGAACAAGATCGAGGGTTGGTTAAAACGGTGAGTCGGTTTATGAACACTTTGAGAGAAGCCAAGATCTAATAGAGAGATAAACGCAGTGCTAAGGCTATCATTCTCGGTCCACATTTAAAAATCCCCTACAATAAGAACTTGTCCGTTTTTAGCACTAAGTTTGACAAAAACTCTCAAATTCGGATAAAAATTCGAGTATGGACCAGGTGCTCGGTACACTATAACAAAAGAACTGGTTGCAGTGATTTCCAACTTGGGTGTGAAGACTAAGAACAAGACTTTCAAATGAGTTATATTCATTTAGGTTTAGAGCTGATTAGTAGACTAGAATTGAAGATGGCTGCAACTCCACCTCCTCGGCCTGTGCCTCGAGGAATGTGAGTATTAAAATGACTGGGGGGGGGGATTCATTTAGACTAACATTTTCTCCATCACCCAGCCAGGTTTCAGTAAGACAGAATAGATAAATATTAGAATCTGATATTAATTCATTTGCTAGTACACCTTTAGAAGAGAGAGATCTGATGTTTA
>NC_045736.1:1444608-1444767 GCF_008692095.1 Etheostoma spectabile | reverse complement strand
TTTAATTCTCCTATTCTTTTGCACTATTGCACTTGTTTTAATTGTTATGAGGTTTTCATGCACAGCTCCTCTTCGGTAAATAATTTCAATGGTTGGGGGGCAGACACCGTCATTATGGGGTTTTTACTAGGTAACTCCTGGAATAAAGGAGCAGAGAAG
>NC_045736.1:1443864-1444598 GCF_008692095.1 Etheostoma spectabile | reverse complement strand
TGGGACTCTGCCTCCTGGTCCCAACTCTGGATTGTCAAGGATCAGGTGCACTAATAAACTTGTCAAGATTTCTAGAAAGGAGAGCTGCTCCATCCAAAGTGGGATGAATGCAGTCTCTCCGAATCAGACTAGGTCTTCCCCAGAAAGACTGCCAGTGATCCACAAAGCCCACATCATTATCTGGACACCACCTCGATAGCCAGCGGCGAAATGACGACATGCAGCTATACATGTCATCACTGGTGAGATTTGGCAGTGGTCCAGAGAAATCTACGGTGTCCGACATTGACTTCGCGTATGTACACACCGATTCAACATTGATCTTAGTGACCTCCGTTTGGATAATCAGAGTTGGTTTCTCAGCGGGTGTGTTGCGAAAATGTGGGGAAAATCTGTTAGAAAGGCTAACAGGCTGGTGGCGGTCCGACGCCTTGGAAAGCTTACGACTAACTCTTCCTCGCACAGTAACCCAGGCACTATGTCCTGGCTGCTCAGAAGTTGCCGGGGGACGGCTACCAGAGGCTAACTCAGGCTCAGGCCGGCCCCCGCCAACTACCGGGGGGGGGGGGGTTTAGTTACAGTAGCTAACGACTGTTCTATCATGGTGCTGATCCGGACTTCTAACTCACTAAGCCTCGCCTCCATGTCTATAAATAAACTACACTTGTTACACATACCATTACCGCTAAAGGACGCAGAGGAGTAACTAAACATCTCACACACCGAGCAAGAGA
>NC_045736.1:1443784-1443854 GCF_008692095.1 Etheostoma spectabile | reverse complement strand
GGGGGACGACATAGCTAACTGCTAAGCTAAAGTCGCTAGCAGCTGAGCTAAAGTACGGTAGCGTTAGCTA
>NC_045736.1:1443466-1443774 GCF_008692095.1 Etheostoma spectabile | reverse complement strand
AAAACAGCTGTTATTTAACAAAAGTTGCGTAACGTCCGGGCTAAACAAGCAGTATGGTTAGTTTATAGCTTCCCTAAAACATATTGAATTATATTGTTATTAGGACGTGGGTTAATAGGAAAGATGTGTCTTTTCAGAAAACATTAAAGTTTGGTTAAACAATAATAAACAGAGTGTAATTTAACATATGCTGTATTTATTTAAGAACAAAGTGCATCATTTTAAAAATCAATATTTTACAGATTACGATTAGCTGACAACTCCATAAAAGATATTCACAGTATACTCAACAGTACACGTATTTGTAC
>NC_045736.1:1443392-1443456 GCF_008692095.1 Etheostoma spectabile | reverse complement strand
GTTGTATCCTTCAAAAGTTTTTTTTTAGGCTAGTCCGAGTCCGTTGTCTGTGAGAGAATCTGAA
>NC_045736.1:1442884-1443382 GCF_008692095.1 Etheostoma spectabile | reverse complement strand
CCGGTCTGCAGACTGCTCGCCGCAGATGTAGCTTTGCTTCCACATTGACTTGTGGTAGGAGGCGTCCCTCCAGGCTACTCTTCCTTTGCCTTGAACGTCATAAATGAAAATAATGTCCAGGATCTCCGTGAAAAGAAACAATATGCGTGTCTCCATTTCATACATCACTGCAGGTTGATTGTGGGCGAAAACACTGTCGTAGTTAGCTTACCAAAACTCTACTGCCGAAGTTGCTGGCTAGCTACGCAACGTTAGCTATATCCGCTAGCATACGTACAGGCTTACTATTGCCAGTTAGCTTTGTGTGTAACGTAACAAGAACCCACCCATTTTGTAGGAGCGAAGCTTACTATTTCAATCAATACAATTACGATACAAAAGCTGCTCTAACGCCACAGGTATTATGTTGACAACATGGACACATATAGGCAACACCAAAGGCAGTTGTAATATTTACCTAACAGGCTAGGCTAACGCTGTTAAGCTAACATCCGGCGG
>NC_045736.1:1442016-1442874 GCF_008692095.1 Etheostoma spectabile | reverse complement strand
GCTAGCTGTCTAAACTTATGAAAAGCCGAACAACATCCCCGTTTAAGCTTTTTCTCATTTTCCCTCCAATATTTTTATAACATAATAAAGTCACCCGGACTCAGGGGAGACCATAAACTGTTAATATTAAAAGACAAAAAGCCATATTAGGACAGACCAGTGGCAAAGACAATGAAGGCGGCTCTGTTTTCTCCCCATTATGATGTCAAGCAATGCATTGTGGGGGAAAAAAGTAAACACTGTAAAATAGTGCCTACTCTCCTTATTATTTTAAGTTTTGCAATATCCAACACCATCAAATACAATGGATAACAGTTCAAATATTTACTACTAACAAGCAAATTGCACAAATTTGTTGCAAAATTTAACCTGCAACATGGGCTTTAACCGGATGCACCTCTTCCTCTTTATTTCCAGTTTCTAGATCCTCCCGCTAAGGTTGCCCCTTAAGTCCTGCATTATTTGTCATTTCTCTAAAGCCGCTGGGTCAAGCCATTCGCCAATCGGTTGTGATGTCATCAATATGCATTCGTAGTACACAGAATCATCTCTCATTATTTGCAGACAATGTTTTAGTTTTTTTAGAGAACCCCTCTCGTTCTCTCCCTCACCTTCTATCACCAAGCGTGCATTTGAAAATCTCACTGCAAGCAATTGGGTAACACTAAGACCAATCACAACAACACACGGGTTGATGTATCCAGAGCCCCATGCGCTAACTGGTAGATTAAACTGTTGTCATCTGTTTAGATTGCCTCTGACCCCGCCTACACAAGATACACCAATGTGATTGGTTGAGCTCGACTACAAGGGTAGCAGCCTTACTCGATGCCAGAGTAACTCGCTGAGCAAATTTAA
>NC_045736.1:1441347-1442006 GCF_008692095.1 Etheostoma spectabile | reverse complement strand
TGCAAGAACTCTGGATTTCCAGGGTACTGTTTAGCTGGAAATAGATATTATGTAGTTGCTATCAGCAGTACCATATGAACAGAAAATATTTAGGTGAATCATTCAATAAATGGGATGAGGTGTCAGAATACAAAATATTCCATCATTTTTGACAAATGTGTGATATTTATTCAAAGCTTGTTGTCTCGATGCTCATTCTTACAGATGTCACAAAGGATGAACTGATTTGAATAACCCGTATGAAATGTAATTGATCAGATACGGCAACGTAACAGCCCGTAAAATTATCCTGACAGGCCTCAGTTTTCTCATGTATTTATATCCTTATTTGTGATTTGTATAATCAGGGTTAGGCATCCACAATGTAGATGTCATTATATACAAGTTTAGAAAATGCAGCCTATACCCCTGACATACACCACCGACAAACCTCTACAAATCAGTGGACAGGAAATAACATCGTAGTTTTTTGGGCTGAGTGTCCCAAGGTATAACAACGATTTTTCACTGATTCAAGTAGACTGAATTCCTGTTTTTTGTCGGGAAAAGTAAGATCATAAACTAGGGCTTGGCATTATATCAATATATTTATTTTTTATGGATATAATGATACAAGACTAGATATTGTGATATTATAATATGGCATAAGTGTTGTCTTT
>NC_045736.1:1441012-1441337 GCF_008692095.1 Etheostoma spectabile | reverse complement strand
AAAGGCTGCATTACAGTAAAGTGATGAATTTTCTGAACTTACCAGATTGTTGTTTTATTAATTGCCTTTATCCACTTAGTCGTTATATCCACATTACTGATGATTATTTATCTAAAATCTAATTGTGAAAATATTTGTGAAAGCACCAATTGTCAACCCTACAATACCGATGCAATATCGACATCGAGGTCAAGAATACCGAGATATCTGATATTCCCCAAATTGCACAGCCCTAGAATAAACACAGTGTGAGCAGGATCCATAGCTTGTATAATAAAGTGACACTGTATGTCACTGCAAATCTGTGCAGACCAGCTGGCCCCCA
>NC_045736.1:1439994-1441002 GCF_008692095.1 Etheostoma spectabile | reverse complement strand
GATCTTCAACAGATCTCTGGAGCTATCTAAAGTTCCCTCCTGCGCTCCAAACGCTCCACAATTATCCCAGACCCCAAAAAACCCTCCATCTCTGGACTAAATGACTACAGGCCTGTGGCCCTGACATCTGTAGTCATGAAGTCCTTTGAAAGACTGGTGTTGGCCCCCCTGAGGACATCATAGTCCCCTGTGGACGCCCTGCAGTTGCTACAAGGCTAAAAGGTTGGTGGATGATGCAGTCAACTTGGGACTGCCATATCCTGCACCACCCTCGACTCCCCAGGGGCTTATGCAAGATCCTGTTTGTGGACTTCAGCTCGGCGTTCAACACATATCCCGGACATCCTCAGCACCAAACTATCCCAGCTCATGTGCCAGCCTCCACCTGTCAGTGGACAAAACATACTGACTGACAGGAGTCAGCAGGTGAGGCTGGGGAACATCACATCCAGCACACGGATTATTAGCACTGGCGCCCCCCAGGGGTGTGTGCTCTCCCCACTGCTTATCTCCCTCTACACCAATGACTGCACCTCAGGAGACCCATCTGTTTAAAAACTCATGAAGTTTGCTGACAACACAACGTCATCGGCTCATCCGGGACGGGATGAGTCGGCTACAGATGGGAGGTGGATCAGCTGGCTCTCTGGTGCAGTCAGAAAACCTTGAGCTCAACATGCTCAAGACTGTGGAGATGATCGTGGACTTCAGAAGAGTCCCCCCACTCTTCCCCCCATCACCATACCAACAGCCCTGTCTGCTGTGGAAATCCTTCAGGTTTCTGGGATCCACTATCCCAGGAACCTGAAGTGGGAGCCCAACTCAGACACCATCATCAAAAGGCCCAGCAGAGGATGTACTTCCTGCGCCAGTCAGGAAGCTCAACGCTAAGGAGCTGCTGATCCACTTCTACTCAGCCATCATCCAGTCTGTCCTCCTGTCCTTTTTGGTGGCAGATCCAAACCAGACAGTGATGGACCACTGTCTGGTTTGGATCTGCCACCAAAA
>NC_045736.1:1439911-1439984 GCF_008692095.1 Etheostoma spectabile | reverse complement strand
CAGACTACAACGGACAGTTAGGACAGCAGAGAGTCAGGAAACGGGCCGGAACCATCACTGCAGACCCATCTCA
>NC_045736.1:1439814-1439901 GCF_008692095.1 Etheostoma spectabile | reverse complement strand
AACCTGTTCCAGCTTCTCCCCTCTGGGAAGCGCTACAGAGCACTGTACGCCAAAACCAACAGACTCAGGAACAGTTTCTACCCACAA
>NC_045736.1:1429560-1439789 GCF_008692095.1 Etheostoma spectabile | reverse complement strand
TAATAATAAGTGATAACCAGTGAACAGGTGCTATAGAGACAGTGTTACTGGTTATTGACCAGAATGAACCTGACACTGACGGTAAGAAGTCAGCTGTTCATCAAAGAGATGGCTTGGGGTAGAAACTGTTCCTGGGTCTGGTGGTTTTGGCGTACAGTGCTCTGTAGCGTTCCCAGAGGGAGAAGCTGGACCAGGTTGTGTCCGGGTGAGATGGGTCGTGCGTGATGGTTCGGGCCCGTTTCCTGACTCTCTGCTGTCCTAAACTTGTCCGTGTAGTCTGCTCCTGTCCTTTTGGTGGCAGATCCAAACCAGACATGGTCCATCACTGTCTGGTTTGGACTGCCACCAAAAAGGACAGGAGGACAGACTGGAGATGGCTGAGTAGAAGTGGATCAGCAGCTCCTTAGGCAGGTTGAGCTTCCTGACTGGCAGGCGGTACATCCTCGCTGGGCCTTTTGTGATGGTGTCTGAGTTGGGCTCCCACTTCAGGTCCTGGGATATAGTGGATCCCAGAAACCTGAAGATTCCACAGCAGACCAGGGCTGTTGAGTATGGTGATGGGGGGAAGAGTGGGGGGACTCTTCCTGAAGTCCACGTCATCTCCACAGTCTTGAGCATGTTGAGCTCAAGGTTTTCTGACTGCACCAGAGAGCCACGCTTTCCACCTCCCATCTGTAGGCCGACTCATCCCGTCCCGGATGAGGCCGATGACGTTGGTGTTGTCAGCAACTTCAGGAGTTTACAGATGGTCTCCTGAGGTGCAGTCATTGGTGTAGAGGGTAATAGCAGTGGAGACACACACACCCCTGGGGGGCGCCAGTGCTAATATCCGTGTGCTGGATGTGATGTTCCCCAGCCTCACCTGCTGACTCCTGTCAGTCAGGAAGGTTGTGATCCACTGACAGGTGGAGGCTGGCACAGTGAGCTGGAGAGTTTGGTGCTGAGATGTCGATGATGGTGTTGAACCCGAGCTGAAGTCCACAACAGGATCTTTGCATAAGCCCCTGGGGAGTCGAGGTGTTGCAGGATGAATGCAGTCCCAAGTTGACTGCATCATCCACCAACCTTTTAGCCTGTAGGCAAACTGCAGGGCGTCCAGCAAGGGGATATGAGGTCCTTCAGGTGGGCCACACCAGTCTTTCAAAGGACTTCATGACACGATGTCAGGGCCACAGCCTGTAGTCTTTAGTCCAGAGATGGAGGGTTGTTTGGGGTCTGGGATAATTGTGGAGCGTTTGGAGCGCAGGAGGAACTTTAGATAGCTCCAGAAGATCGTTGAAGATGATCAAGTAAGAGGGGCCAGCTGGTCTGCACAGATTTTGCGTGACATACAGTGTCACTTTATACAAGCTATGGACCTGCCACACTGTGTTATTCTAGGGCTGTGCAATTGGGGATATCAGATTCTCGGTATTCTTGACTCGATGTCGATATTGCATCGGTATTGTAGGGTTGACAATTGGTGCTTTCACAAATATTTTCCACATTAATTTAGATAAATAACATCAGTAATGTGATATAACGACTAAGTGGATAAAGGCAATTAATAAACAACAATCTGGTAAGTCAGAAAATTCATCACTTTACTGTAATGCAGCCTTTAAAACCAGGAAAAGACAACACTTATGCCGATTATAATATCACAAATCTAGTCTTGTATCATTATATCCATAAAAAATAATATATGATATATCCAAGCCTAGTTTATGATCTTACTTTCCCGACAAAAAACAGGAATTCAGTCTACTTGAATCAGTGAAAATCGTTGTTATACCTTGGGACACTCAGCCAAAAAACTACGATGTTATTTCCTGTCCACTGATTTGTAGAGGTTTGTCGGTGGTGTATGCAGGGGTATAGGCTGCATTTTCTAAACTTGTATATAATGACATCTACATTGTGGATGCCTAACCCTGATTATACAACTCACAAATAAGGATATAAATACATGAGAAAACTGAGGCCTGTCAGGATAATTTACGGCTGTTACGTTGCCGTATCTGATCAATTACATTTCATACGGGTTATTCAAATCAGTTCATCCTTTGTGACATCTGTAAGAATAGCATCGAGCAACAAGCTTTGAATAAATATCACACATTTGTCAAAAAGATGGAATATTTTGTATTCTGACACCCTCATCCCTTTATTGAATGATTCACCTAAATATTTTCGTTCATAGTACTCTGATAGCAACTACATATATCTATTTCCAGCTAACAGTACCCTGGAAATCCAGAGTTCTTGCAAGAGCACATTTAAATTTGCTCAGCGAGTTACTCTGGCATCGATTAAGGCTGCACCCTTGTAGTCGAGCTCAACCAATCACATTGGGTATCTTGTTAGGCGGGGTCAGAGGCATCTAAACAGATGACAACAGTTTAACTACCATTAGGCATGGGCTCTGGTACATCAACCCGTGTGTTGTTGTATTGGTCTTAATGTTACCCAATTGCTTGCAGTGGAGTTTCAAATGCACGCTTGGTGATAGAAGTGGGGAGAGACGAGAGGGGTTCTCTAAAAAAACTAAACATTGTCTGCAAATAATGAGAGATGATTCTGTGTACTACAATGCATATTGATGACATCACAACCGATTGGCGAATGGCTTGACCCAGCGGCTTAGAGAAATGACAATAATGCGGACTTAGGGGCAACCTATGCGGGAGAGCAGAAACTGAAATAAGAGGAAGAGGTGCATCCGGTTAAAGCCCATGTTGCAGGTTAAATTTTGCAACAAATTTGTGCAATTTGCTTGTTAGTAGTAAATATTTGAACTGTTATCCATTGTGTTATGGTGGTTGGATATGCAAAACTTAAAATAATAAGGAGAGTAGGCACTATTTTACAGTGTTTACTTTTTTCCCCCACAATGCATTGCTTACATCATAATGGGGAGAAAACAGAGCCGCCTTCATTGTCTTTGCCACTGGTCTGTCCTAATATGGCTTTTTGTCTTTTAATATTAACAGTTAATGGTCTCCCCTGAGTCCTGGACTTTATTATGTTATAAAATATGGAGGGAAAGAGAAAAAAGCTTAAACGGGGATGTTGTTCGGCTTTTCATAAGTTTAGACGCTAGCTAACGCTACGCCGCCGGATGTTAGCTTAACAGCGTTAGCCTAGCCTTTAGGTAAATATTACAACTGCCTTTGGTGTTGCCTATATGTCCATGTTGTCACATAAACCTGTGGCGTTAGAGCAGCTTTTGTATCGTAATTGTATTGATGAAATAGTAAGCTTCGCTCCTAAAAATGGGTGGTTCTTGTTACGTTACACAAAGCTAACTGGCAATAGTAGCCTGTACGTATGCTACGGATATAGCTAACGTTGCGTAGCTAGCCACACTTCGGCAGTAGAGTTTTGGTAAGCTACTACACAGTGTTTTCGCCCACATCAACCTGCAGGATGTTATGAAATGGAGACACGCATATTGTTTCTTTTCACGGAATCCTGGACATTATTTTCATTTATGACGTTCAAGGCAAAGGAGAGTAGCCTGGAGGGACGCCTCCTACCACAAGTCAATGTGGAAGCAAAGCTACATCTGCGGCGAGCAGTCTGCAGACCGGGGGAATAAAGTTCAGATTCCTCACAGACAACGGACTCGGACTAGCCTAAAAAAAAACTTTTGAAGGATACAACGGTGTACAAATACGTGTTACTGTGAGTATACTGTGAATTTTTAATGGAGTTGTCAGCTAATCGTAATCTGTAATATTGAGTTTTAAAATATGCACTTTGTTCTTAAATAATACAGCATATGTTAAATTACACTCTGTTTATTATTGTTTAACCAAACTTTAATGTTTTCTGAAAAGACACTCTTTCCTATTAACCACGTCCTAATAACAATATAATTCATATGTTTTAGGGAAGCTATAAACTACCATACTGCTTGTTTAGCCCGGACGTTACGCACTTTGTTAATAACAGCTGTTTTTAACGCTTGGTAGCTAACGCTACCGTACTTAGCTCAGCTCGCTAGCGACTTTAGCTTAGCAGTTAGCTATGTCGTCCCCCTCTCCTACTTTCTCTTGCTCGGTGGTGAGATGTTTAGTTACTCCTCTGCGTCCTTAGCGGTAATGGTATGTGTAACAGTGAGTTATTTATAGACATGGACAGGCTTAGTGAGTTAGAAGTCCGGATCAGCACCATGATAGAACAGTCGTTAGCTACTGTAACTAAACCCCCCCCCCCCCGTAGTTGGCGGGGCCGGCCTGAGCCTGAGTGTAGCCTCGGTAGCCGTCCCCCGGCAACTTCTGAGCACCAGGACATAGTGCCTGGTTACTGTGCGAGGAAGAGTTAAGTCGTAAGCTTTCCAAGGCGTCGACCGCCACCACCCTGTTAGCCTTTCCTAACAGATTTTCCCCACATTTTCGCAACACACCCGCGAGAAACCAACTCTGATATCCAAACGGAGGTCACTAAGATCAATGTTGATCGGTGTGTACATACGCGAAGTCAATGTCGGACACCGTGATTTCTCTGGACCACTGCCAAATCTCACCAGAGATGACATGTATAGCTGCATGTCGTCATTCGCCGCGGCTATCGAGGTGGTGTCCAGAAATGATGTGGGCTTTGTGATCACTGGCAGTTCTTTTCTGGGAAGACCTAGTCTGATTCGAGAGACTGCATTCATCCCACTTTGGATGGAGCAGCTCTCCTTTCGAGAAATCTTGACAGTTTATTAGTGCACCTGATCCTTGACAATCCAGAGTGGGACCAGGAGGCAGAGTCCCAGTCAACACACTTCTCTGCTCTTTATTCGAGTTACCTAGTAAAAACCCCATAATGACGGTGTCTGCCCCCAACCATTGAAATTATTTACAGAGAGCTGTGCATGAAAACCTCATACAATTAAAACAAGTGCAATAGTGCAAAAGAATAGGAGAATTAATGTGGACTCTTAAACATCATCTCTCTCTTCTAAAGGTGTACTAGCAAATGAATTAATATCAGATTCTAATATTTCTATCTGTCTTACTGAAACCTGGCTGGGTGATGGAGAAAATTTTAGTCTAAATGGAATCCCCCCCCCCAGTCATTTTAATACTCACATCCTCGAGGCACAGGCCGAGGAGGTGGAGTTTGCAGCCATCTTCATTCGTCTACTAATCGCTCTAAACCTAAACTGAATTATAACTCATTTGAATCTTGTTCTTAGTCTTTCACACCCAAGTTGGAAATCCCTGCACATTTCATTTGTTATAGTGTACCGAGCACCTGGTCCATACTCTGAATTTTTATCCGATTGCAGAGTTTTTGTCAAACTTAGTGCTAAAACGGACAAAGTTCTATTGTAGGGGATTTTAATATTCATGTGGACGATGAGAATGATAGCCTTAGCACTGCGTTTATCTCTCTATTGATTCTATTGGCTTCTCTCAAAGTGTTCATAAACCGACTCACCGTTTTAACCACACCCTCGATCTTTTCTGGTATATGGTGTTGAAATTAACATTATAGTGTTCCACAGAATCCCTTTTTATCTGACCACTGTTGATTACTTTTGGTTTATACTGCGAACTACACGCCTTAGGCACTAGATAGAATGAAAATGTTGAAGTTCACTCTGTGCTATCACTGACAGTAAAAGATAAGTCATGCCCTGCGCGTTGCTAAGTGAAGGAGGTAAATGAAAGATACTTCCCCAATCTTGGCAATTCTTCATTTGCCCTCTCACCATACAGCTGCTGGCCTTTCCCCCTCTTCCACTTCCCAGTCAGTCACCGTGTTCTAGCGCCAGGCTGAGACTTTGCTCCCTTGTGACGTCACGCCGAATTGACTTTGTCATGGTCTGAGCAGACAAGATTTAATTTCTGTTTCTTTCCACAAGTTTGTATATAATTTGCTATGCTAGGCACCATCTACTGACTGTAGTGGGTTTGAAATGGACTGCTGGGTAATTGAACTTATATTTCCTTGTTTTACCGGCAGACACACAGATTATCCACACATTGTCCGTTTGCTGTCCCGGACAAGTTATTTGCACTTAGTTATGTATGTTTTTTATACCCTCACGAAGGAATGCCCGTAGTATAAACGTTATATTCAAAGGTTTGGGAAATGTATAAGCAGTTTATTCTTGGCTGTAACGGTGTTTTGTTGCATGTGCATAGCAAGCGTGTTTGTACATATACGACGAGACAAAATGGACTAAAAGTAGTTTTGTTTGTGTCAGTTTTACAGCAAATAATAATGGAGAGAAAGGATGAAGCTCTCTTGCATCCACTTTCTTTTTCTTCCTAGCCTGATGGTTGTAACTTGCTGGATAGCTGAGTGCTACACTTAGTGAGGCCAGTACAGACTTAATAACCCCGCGAATACCAAAAGGACCAAAGACTGACATTTAATACTATTTGGAGACATTTTAAAATTATTACATATCTTGAGTGCTTTTCGTACCCAATAATCAACAGTGTTGGTTACTTGCAACATGGGCTTTAAGACTCGGGCTGATGTTAGATTACAAAGCTTTATCATACCAATAAGGTTTTACCAAAGCCCATCACCTCTAGGACTGACCATAAAATGACCACTCAGCCTATCAAATGCTTTCATTGCGTCAAGAGAAAGTGTTCATTGGTTCTTACTGTCCTCAACTGCATCAACATTGTGAGAGAAGGCGTCTAACATTGTCTGCTGCAAGTCTCGTTTTTATGAATCCCTTTGGTCCAGTTCACTAATTTGCCATATAGATTCCAAACGATGGCTAGGGACTTTGCAAAAATTTTTAATTCAGCGTTAAGCAGGCTAGAGGTCGATAGTTAGAACACTCTTATGATCCTTATCCTTTTTCAAGAGTTACGAAATTAAGGCGTGTTTAAGATCCCTTGAGAGTTGACCCTTTTCAATAGAGAAAGTTAATCATGTCAAGACGTTCCCAAAAAGTTAAATAGAATTCAGGGGAATCCCTCAAAGCAGGGTGATTTTCTTTTTTGCCTATTCTGTACTGCCACAGTAACTAACTGGCGCACCCTGGAATTGGACCAAACCATTCTCATATACACTACAGGGGTGGGCTCAGCGAGTAGTAACTTTGCAGCTATACAGCCAAAAATTATGAATTCTAGTGAACTAGACATATGCATATTAATATAGATATATAACCACGTTTAAACCCACCAAGTTATTTTGAGGGGTACAGTTTTTTCATTTAAAACATGGTCACTCTCATGTGACCTCAAATTCCTGCCGTCTGATAAATCCAGTAGGCACGGTAAACTTCCTTTTAAACAGAATGAGAAGACGCAGTAGAGACAAAGCTATAATACTATGTTTAACCTGTGTTACACTCAAGCTAAATAAACAGACACGTAGCTAACAGATCTGAGTGTTGCATGGTTATTGATAATAGGTAATGTTTGTGAATTAGGTATTTTTTTAAACAGAATAGGATTGATGAATGTAGCAGTAGCATGCAAATCACTGTAGTTTAGATGTTAAAATGTGCGCACAGAAGCAATGGGATTACAGTGGGGAATGGAGAATGGCTAGGTTAACTGATGATTTTAAACATTGTAAAATAAAAGAACATAGGAACAAGTAAACATATATGGGCATATAACATATACCTATGGGTCTGTCTTTGGATGGTATAGGTAGCTACTGTGACGGCCGACATGCGCCCTGTCACAAATGGTTCCACATTAATTAACGTCATATAACACATTTTTTTGTCAACAGAAACAAAAAAAGCAAAAAACAGCACCTTGAAGGAAATCTAGCCTAGCAGTTTCCCGCTAACCTATGGAGGGTTAGGCCATATTAAACTAGGTCCACATAGCTACAGAAACGGTCTTTGTAATCTAAGACTAACAGGGAATTAAACCAAGGACACATTAACCCTTGTGTTTTCTTCCCATCCACCATCAGCTTTGGCGCTTTTTACGATGTTTTTGCTGTTTTTTTCAATGCTTTTTTTTTAATTCATAGCCGTAAACCTTTTTATGACATACAAAACAATTAATTTCTCCATTTTTTCAGCGCCTTTGTCTCTTTTTTTGTATTTTTTCCCATGTTATGTGTCACTTTTTAAAATGCCATACAATGCAATAAAGCAACCAAAATTCAATGAAAGTAAAATAATTTTACCTGAAACATTGTATGGCATCCATGTTTTTTTAGGCAATATGGCTAAAAGAAAGCCAAGTTCCTGATGTGAAAAATTAAAAAAAAATGATCACATTGATCTGAGGACAACACAAGGGTTAAGAGACAAGACAAACCAATGGTCCATGTCATCAGGCAGGTGTTTCAGTCCTGATCCTCCTCCACGGCGCCCTATGCATAACATCCAAGCGTTTCTCCCCTCCGTAGCAGAAGGACGGGGCGCAGCCGGGTCACATGGTCCTCAGCTCCCCGGCGGAGTGAATGCTCTATACTGCACCTTCTCTGATCTTCAGTTGTTGCCGGATAAAGCAAAAAAAATCCAGACCTTGTCTCATGCTGAACCATGGTTTGGTAGAAGTATATGTAGTTGCTGTAATCCGGAGAGAAGCGAACTTTCCGGCCCTCAGTGAGAGCTGAGATTTCCACACAGCCTGTGGATCACCTGCCTGGTGATTACTAGTGGTGTTTTTCTTTGGCTATCACTGTAAATTTGGTGGGCTCTCAATCTCATCTGAACATCTGCTGGATTCGGGGACTATTATACAGTGACTGGATAAAGAGACTGGATGTCTGAGACATCACAATACTAAGTGCAACTTGCACAATAGGTTTATCTACATATTTACATACTATTTAAGCAGTTCACATTTTTGTATTCCAACTTGTATATTCAAATAGTTGTTCTTGTATTTTTCTTATTATTCATGTTTTGTATGTATGTATATTGTTTTTAGTATTTTCATTTATTTAGTTATTCTGGGCTGTGTGGCTTATATTTGCTGCTGTAACCTATATTTCCCATTTTATTGGGCTCATATTATCTATCTATCTATCTAGTCATTAGCACCTTCTAGCCCCTCTTTCAGCCCTCCGATGCAGATCTTCGGTTCTGTCTTCCATGTCTGCTCGCTTCACCTCCATCTCCTGAAAAAGCGTGGCCATGGTGTCCAAAATACTTGCGTTGCTTTCCACGGTAGTTTTAGGTTGTTCACATCCGATCTGATAGAGCCTAGGCTGCAGTAAGAGATGCTATCTGGGCATAGATAGCAGTTAGCTTATTGTCGTTGTGGATCCCCATCTGTTGCATCTGAGACTGGATCTGAGCAGAATGTGGTTTGATTAGCCTTTCTGTTTCTCTAGCAGTGCCTCTGCAATGGTTCCTCTTGCCGCGCTGGGTTCTGTTCTTGTTTGCCATTCTACTTTAGTACTCTTACAGCACAAAGTGGTAAATACCAAAGTTGAAACCATATAAACAACTATTTGACAAAGTAAGGCCAGGAGCTACACTTTAAGCAGCCATCTCTGTCAAGCCGATGGCTCTGATAAATTGTCTCTGGAAGTGTGTATTTCTGTTTTATTAAAGAAGGAAAAGAAAACAGCAACTGTCAATACTATTGAATCACATTACATGAAAACCGCATTACAAATTGAATCGGCACCCGTGTATCATGAAGTAATCAAATGGAACAACAGCTATGGTCCAGCCTAACTACTGTATTGTGTGGAAACAATTACCAATTTTTTTTCTTAGAATAGAGTAGAGACTGATTTATTGGAAGTATATTTCAATCACAGTGCTGAAGAGACGAATCTCTGAGTGATTGTCTTAAACCTAGACATTTCCCATTTCTGCCCAGTCCTGTTTTAAAGAGAGTGCAGTATCCCTAGCAACAGTTGGGTGGTCACCCATAGCTTATTGTTGTCTGCGAGCTGCTCAGAGGAATCTTGTGTTATCAGCTGTGACAAGCAACTCATTTAATAAATACAATTCCCCATCAGTTTTTCCGATGGGCAGTCAATCACGGCTGCTAAATCAATTTTACTACCATTTCTAGATTTACAGTCACACAAGTCTCTTTCTAACTGGTATGACATGTTTTGCTGCAAGCATGATACTCTTGTCTGTGAACAGATTTCTTACTGAGATGTGTTCTTTTATTTGCTCTCACTGTATTTGTGGTGATTATTCCACTTATTTAGTATTATTCATCATTCTCATATCTCACTTATTATTTATTATTTATCCATTCCCATTCTCACATCTCTTATTTGTTATTTATTCATCGTTCTCATTTTCTATTTCAGAACTGTCCATAATGTTCATACTGTTC
>NC_045736.1:1429384-1429543 GCF_008692095.1 Etheostoma spectabile | reverse complement strand
CATAATACTATTTATCCCAGTATCCTTGCACTATGCTCCATATTTAAATAATTTTTGTGGAACTCTTTGTTCACTCATGCCTCTATATTGCTCTGTTTAGGGTATGTATATATTGTGTGTATATATTAGTGTGTATATTTTTGTTTTGGTTGTTTTGTG
>NC_045736.1:1420580-1429368 GCF_008692095.1 Etheostoma spectabile | reverse complement strand
GCAACAATGCTCCAAAGAAAAATTCCTCATATGTGTCCTCATACCTGGCGAATAAAGCGGATTCTGATAACTAAAAATAGAGAATTTGATGTTATTCCTCAGGCTGTGACATATTCCGACATTGTATACTGCTTTTGTGACGGTTATATATTCGTCGGACTTTGGAAGTTAAAAATTTGAATTTTTTTTTCTTCCCAAATAAATTGATAAATTGAATCTTATTTTGGTCGGAGAGTCAAACTCTTGCCATTTGAGTTTAATTTGGGTAGGGAACTTGGATCTTTATGACTTTCTACTGACTGCAGTGTAGCAGTAAGTGTTGCTCTGTCTCGATCTCTTGCTTGTGACAGTACTGGCAGGCTGTTCTCTTTTCTGCATCCACCAGTTTCAATGGCAAGCTGCGTGAAGCTGACACCCCACCCACGTCAAAAAATTCAGCAAATGTCCTGATGGTTATGCTCCGTTTGTGCAGGTTTGTGCCGTTAAAATTTTCGTTGGTGCAGTTTTGGTTTCTGAATATTAAAAATTTTTTTAGCTCCTCTAGAGTTCACCATCCCCCATATTGCTCCAACAAAACCAAAGTGGGCTAGTTCGTTAGTGCTCCGTTTGTGCAGGTTTGTGCAGTTAAACCTGTCGTTTGTGGCAGCTTTTGTTTTCGGATATTAAAAGTTTAATTTTGGCCGATGACGTCACCGTCACCCTATCATGTTCAAACAAACCAAAGTGGGCTAGTTCTTTTAATTCTTCGGATTTTCAGCTTTTGTACATGTGTATCTTTTGTTTTGAACTTCAATAATATTAAACAAGAAAAAATGTGTCTCATTTCAAGTAATTGGGTATAATTAGGGATAATTATCCCAGTCCATTCAGCGTGAATCTTAAACTCTGAAAGCGCCAAATAAGTAAAATCAAATCTAGTCATTTGTATAATATAATCCTTGGGTGACATTGTGGTCCATCTTACATCCAGTTGTGGTGGCGACATATAGCGGTAAAGCAAAAAATTTCTTGTTTGGAGCAAAATGGGGGCGGATGACGTCATCGCCAAATTTATAATTTTAATATCTCAAAGACGAAGCTGCACAAACGAAAATTTCAACGGCACAACCTGCACAACGGAGCACTAACGACTAGCCCACTTTGGTTTGTTTGGAGCGATATGGGGGTGGTGACGTCATCGCCAAAATTATAATTTTTTATATTCTCGAAAACAAAGCTGCACAAACGACGGTTTAACTGCACAAACCTGCACAAACGGACACTAACGAACTAGCCCACTTTGGTTTGTTTTGGAGCAATATGGGGGGTGGTGAACTCTAGATGGAGCTAAAAAATAATTTTTAATATCTCAGAAACCAAAACTGCACAAACGAAAATTTTAACGGCACAAACCTGCACAAACGGAGCACTAACCATTCAGACTATTTGCTGAATTTTTTGACGTGGGTGGGGTGTCAGCTTCACGCAGCTTCAATGGCAGGGTTGTACCACGTTAGCCTTCATGTCGTTAAATTCTAAGTTTCTGGTTGCTCACAGTGATAATCTGCAACTTGTTATTGTCTGTTTGGTGCTAAATGGCATTGAAAAATATGTTGTTGTTGATGTCCAGTGATTATACTTTTATCTTTATCTGTGGACGGTGTGTTTGTTGCACGTTGTGTGAAGGCAGTGCTGACTCTGTGCTGTTAGAGAGGCTAGGGATAAGGATCAGCTGGCTTAGGGGACAGTTGTCCATCTTCACCTCTTGGCAGGTTTGGGTTGGTAGGCCGGTCAGTATATACACTACCGGTCAAAAGTTTGGGATCACTTACAAATTTCCATTCCACTCCATTATAGACAGAATACCAGCTGATCGGAGTGGGGGGACTGATCAAAAGGCTCATTCTGTTTACTGATCTGATATCATTTTAAAAACTGAGAAAACACTGGAGAATCCTTTTGCAATTATTTAAACACATAATGTAATCTGAAAACTGCTGCCCTGGTTAAAAAACAATGCAACTGATCTCAGCTGGTATTCTGTCTCCAATGGAGTGCAAGTGAAATTTCTAAGTGACCCCAAACTTTAGACCGGTTGTGTGTATGTGTTGTATACCATAGCAAGTCCTCCTTCCCTTTTGTGTAACACTATGTGCAAGCCATGTACATCCTGCATTGGTATATTTAGAGTTTAAACCTTGTACAACATGTTTTTTGCCACAGTATACTTATGGTCATTCTAATAAAGCAAATTTGAAATTGTATCGATACAATTGGTTACTCTGACTTCTCGCAAATGGCATTGAATATACAGGACATTGGACACACTGCAAAGCACACACACACACACACACACACACACACACACACACCAGGATATGTGACTACATCCAGTATGCACATGGACAAGGTCCTGTACTTTCAACACATGCACATAGCACAAAGAGAGCTTGCACACGCACAGTTCACCACTCAACAGCGGCTGTGATGAGCAGGCAGAAAGAAAAGCCTCTCTGGGCATAAATATGTCCGGCGTCAGGATATACAACTGGCAATTCCATCTCCAGTTGAAGCCCGGCCGATTGCTTTTTACCCTTTCTCTGAAACTCATGCAAGCGTGCAATACACACAGTCAGAAAAACATGGCTTGCACGCATGGACACATACTTCACACACAATGGGGTGGGATCAAAAAAGGGCTATCTAACAAAATGAAAATTAGCTCTCTGTTTAATTGAGGATTATGCAAACACATCAATCCATACATTGATGTTCTGTGCAGCGGTGCAGGAACCTAGAACCGACAAAGCAGTCCTACTCCTCCTCATACCTAGCAATGTGTCTGGATGGTCACACCACAACCATTGTTCTCTGTGATCACTCCATAAATATTTTAACATTTTTTTATTAAATGCTTCTTCCTTTTTGACAAAAAGTAATGTATCCTTGTAAATCCAATCTGCATACATTTTAATTTCAGTATTTTTGAAGTAGTACAGATGATATTGAAATATCATGTGTGACCTGATCAACTGCTTCTACTATCAACAGGACATCTACCCTGTATGTAACCAAGTTGCTCCACTGAGATTCTAAATCATCTTTCAACATAGACCAGGGTGGCTGCTGTTTGAATTATGCCATATTTAATTAAATAAAAAGGTCAGTTTCACTTTTTGTAATATGATAATATGATACAATTTGAATTCACACTGCATGCTGTATTGATAAATAAAACCACAACATGCTGTTGGCTTTAATAAACAATAAGCAGGATCTAAGTTATACGTTATTTAATACAATAATTAATGCACAGTAATTGGGAAAAGAGATAAAAGATAGTTTCAAAATGGGTATATGTGGAACTACAAAAAGAAAGCTTGGACTGGCCTAACTCGTCTGGCAGAACTGGTGTGATGAATCTGGTGTCAGGTCAATTCAATCTATCAAATGTAAACATTGATACGATTAATAATGCACCAGGTTAGAGGTAACATTGTACCATTGTAGAATCTCTTTGACATCCAAACAAAATTGGTTTTGCAACTAAACTATCCCAAAGAAACACTGAAATCACTTGTGAATCAGCATTGAATCATGAAATTAGTGGCATTACCCAGATCTGTGTGTGATAGCTGTAGAGTTTGCCTGATGCTGAAGTTTGCATTTGCTGTTTTCTTACAGTGTAAGCGTGTGGCAACTCTGAAAAAAACACCTCAGAAGCAAAAATCCCTTAAACGCAGCAGTCAAGAGAGCTGATTCACACTCTGCAATAAACACAGCATGACTAATCCCTCCTCACAAATGACAAGGCCTTGTCATCTTACACACAATGAATGGTCTCCCTCTAAATTACTTCAGAGCGAAGCATTTGCCACAACACAGACTTCTGAGAGTGGTCAAAGTACATTTCCGTCAGTAGCACACAGGGTTAACAAAACAAGCCATTTCAGCGCGGCAGCATTTGCTAAAAAGCTTGATGGGGCCAGCTAAGCTCCTGTGATTGGCCTTTGTGTGTGAAAGTGACCACTTAAGTGCTGTGCAGCCCCTCCTGAGTTTGTAGGCATAAGCACTTCCTCTGACGCGCTAGCACTGTGTGTTTGTGTGTGTCCTTGAGAATGTATTGCTGTGTGCTACATGCTCACTGGTGCAATTGTGGTTCTTTTGCTGTGTGTTTATGTGATGGAGAGAGGACATCTGTGTTTTTAACGTCTTGCTTCATTGTGACTATACGTTTATGCTCCATGTAAAAAATACCACAGTTAACACTGGAACCACCATAGGCCACGCCATTGAACGTAACAAAAATGGAATTGATGATTGTTCTTGAACAGAAAAGACGCATTGAGCACCAAATAGATGGACAGACAAATATAAATGCTGACATTGATTACAATGTTTCAGCGTTTGTTTCATGCCTTTTAGGATTTATACTGTGGGTTATTTGCTGCTTGCAGTGCAAAACAGCATCAGATAGAAGTAAATAGATGTGTTCTTTCATGAAGACGATTGATTTGCAGGAGTTTCTTACAGAAACCCGAGACTGTGTTGATTGTTGACTACACTTGACGACATACAGTGCAAATGATGCTTGGCAGTTATAGTACGCTTAAAATGTCTGGAGGTGCTAGTGTTAAAGGTTTTCTAAGCGATGTTGGGTGACGTTACTTCTTGTTGATGTTCTTAAGTATTTTCAAACAAAACGAGACTAGCTTGCACCTCCCTCCTCATCCCGTCCCCTCCCTTCTGTGCTTCCACAAACTAAACCCCCACCCCCAAATCCTTCTTGTCGGTTATTGGCTGGAACACTGGTTGTGTATGCTTCGTGGAGCAGGTGGGCACAGTTTGTTTTCGTTGCCGCTTGTAGACCCTGGGCTGTCTACAGAGACAGTGTTTTTTTTACAGTGTGTTCAGGGGACAGGCAGCTAGCAGATAGTGAGGAGATGTTTTTACAGTGTGTTCTGGGGACAGGCAGCTAGCAGATAGTGAGATGTTTTTACAGTGTGTTCAGGGGACAGGCAGCTAGCAGATAGTGAGATGTTTTTACAGTGTGTTCTGGGGACAGGCAGCTAGCAGATAGTGAGGAGATGTTTTTTACAGTGTGTTTTGGAGACAGGCAGCTCGCATATAGTGACCAGATGTTTGCTGTATGTGATGCATTGCTTAGAGCACCTTTTAACAATGTGAATATTCAATGGGAAATTCCCTGACCCTCAGGACAATGACCGTACACATGCAGACACTGGCCCTCATTTACTAAACAACTGTACGACAGAAGAAAGCGTAAAACCAGCGTCATTTTCACACAAAGCTCGGCATTTATCAATATTTACGTGAGCGGAGTGTTACGACTGCTGTTGTCTTTGTTTGTTTTGGAGTGTGTGCATGCATGTTTTCTTTTTTTCATATGCAAATAACGCTGTGCCGGTGCTTGGGGATGATTGGTGGAGTTTGATTGGCTGCAGCTGTCGAGTAGCGGATATTTAAAGGAGCAAGATGGCGGTCGTCAGCGGGGGAGAGCAGGAATTCCTCATTTTGCGCTCCTCCCAACCAGCCACACGGTGTCTTTGTTAAGTTGTTGTTAGATTAGTACTTTTCAGTTTCCATTTGTAAAGGTGGACCTCCGGATGTGTTTAGTTTTTCTCCTGTTTTTCTCAATTAGGGAGGTAAGTCATTGTTATTCTTTTGGCCATATTTTGGTTTGTTAGGTTAATTTCTTGTTGTTTTGTTTGCTGTTTTTGTGCTAGGTCACCCTGAAGCTTTTATTGAAGTTACATATTTTGGTCTAATTATTTGTTATGTTAAACAAATACGTTGATGTCCAAATAAATACATTGTGACAACACAAAATAAGTTTTGTGGCTGCTTGGGGGATGGGGAAAATGAGGGCCTTTCTTCTTGTTCATGTTGCGTCCTAGGCACCCCTAGACTGGGGCGTAACAGGAGGCTACGATCAAATCTTACATAAACTTTAAACTCCCGTATGCAAGTTTTCGAGTCAGTGTGGACTTGCTGTGCAGTATATAATCACTTTAACAGGAGAAGTCATCAGTTGACCACGTCTTGGCAATGACAGATCTGGCTTATTTAGAAGACCTCTATGCACCGCGTACAACATTACACCCTACTATACACGCCAGAAAATGTCTGCAGCATTGTTTTAGCCTGTGGGGTTCTGCCCAACATCCCGCAGGAAAACAGGGTGCCAGAGATGTAGTGATGGAGCCAGTTGACCCAATGCACAGAGAGCAGCGTCCAGCACAGCCCCAACTGGGGGCTATACAAAGTAGACAGGATATTAGCCTATTCCTTTTACAAGGTATAGTACACTAACGCATGTATCATTCCTATGTTGTACCCGACTCACAGCGGACTTTTCCCTCTACAGACTCACAATGGTAAATTAGAGAATGAACTTGCGCTCCAGGTGGCGGTCCAGCAAGCAGAGGAGGAGAGTTCCGGCGCAAAAGTTCCCTGGTGCTATTTTGCAATTTCAGAAACCAATTCTGCCACAGACCAGGAAAAACCTAGTCTAAAGTCAGTGGTGCATTATTCAGATGCTATTTTAAGGGTGCATGATTGGCCGTAATGTATGTTTACACCGCCCATACACTTTGCTTCTCTCATCTCACGGACCCAGCAGTTCCCATTACTGCAAACCATACACAATTACAAGGCAAATTTTAACCTTGTTCTACACAACATTTCCATGAATCATGGATGTGTTGATGACATAAATGAGTAACTATTAGAGGAGTTAAGGCGATGGAATGTTGAACTGCATGTGCCGATGTCACATAACCCAAATACCCAAACAGCAGCACAAGAGAGGAGAGACAGAAGAGCTGCATTGTCTATATATAGACGATGCAGCTCTTAAAAAACGTAATAAATATACAAATTAGGGCTGCACAATTAATCGAATTTGAATCGCGATCACGATTTGGACTTCCCACGATCAAATTTGCGTGATTGAGCGATTATTTTTTTATAAAGGGTCATTTCATAGAACACTCCGGGTTTTTTGCAAAGCCAATCTCCTGCTCCGTAAAGCCGTCTGCTCATGAGCCAGTCAGAGTAGTTCACTGCACCGCGTGCAGCTAAGTTTCTAGATGTAGACAGTCACAGAGGACAGAGTAGCGTGAGGAAAACTCAACAGATAGCAGTCGGTAATACGTCTGTCTCAAGGTTTACCAGTTTACCAGTAAACGCAAAACTTTGTCCCATCTGTTGTTTTTCAGACAACAGCAGTGACCAGTGCTAGTCGGTGCTAGCGTCTGTTAGCTGTTAGCTAGTAGCGTCTGTTAGCTGTTAGCACTCTAGGACGCACCGGTGCTAATGTCCTCGCATCCGCTGCAATGGTGTTTATATGGATATGGTTTAATTTTGCGTTACATGACCCATTTAGTCTGTAAAGCTATGCGCGTTGTGGGATCTTTCTTCGCTCTCTCGTCCTACTCTCTCTCCTCTTACTCTCCGCGCCCCGCCACACAGCGGCCGCCGGTCCACACTTCTGACATTAGTCCATAGTTTTAATTTTTTATTTACACAGCTGTATATTGTTAAGTATAAGGCCTGCTATCGCGGCCGCTACGGCGAAGAACACAGAAGAAGTTATTGAATGCAACTAACTTCAGTTGGTAGAGTAACAGCGTGTGAGACGGAGCTGCTGTACTGAGACCTGGACCTGGGCCAGAGATGTGACTCATGGCCAGAATATCATAGTTCATACAAAGTGCAGCGCAGTGAAGATACAGACGTTTCATACACACGCGTGTGTATCCGCCGTTCGACCCGTGCTGGACCCGTTCATATGATCAGCCGTTCTCTCTGTGAGTGCGTCCATCACACTCCTCTCCAGTTATAATAGCTATGTGACAATAAAATTTGTTTTGGTAAAATTAACAAATAATCGTGAGAATAATCGCGATCAAAATTTTGATCAAAATAATCGTGATTATCATTTTGGCCATAATCGTGCAGCCCTAATACAAATATTCACTATAGTGAAGTAATCTTTGTCTGATGTTAGACTACATTTCAAAAATACCCCCATGCATTCATAACCTCGTAAGTTAGCCCAAACCATTAGAAAGTAGGTTTTTAGTGACATTTCTTTATTTGCATTTTGTCAAAAAGAAAAACCCATAGCAAACATCTGTCTCCTCGGCTGTGAACCACTCCTGGCGTGCGCCCATGGATGGAGGGCGGCTGTGGCTCAGTGGTAGAGCGGTTGTCTGCCAATCGGAAGGTTCAATCCCCGCCCCTGCAGTCATTGTCGAAGTGTCCTTGGGCAAGACACTGAACCCCGAGTTGCCCCCGGTGCTGCGCATCGGAGTGTGAATGTGTATGAGTGTTTATCTGATGAGCAGGTGGCACCTTGTACGGCAGCCCCGGCCACAGTGTATGAATGTGTGTGAATGGTGAATGTTTCCTGTAGATGTAAAAGCGCTTTGAGCAGTTGTTAAGACTGGAAAAGCGCTATATAAATACAGCACATTTACATGTGTTAGGAGCGTGCACCTAGCGACTCTACCATTATAATAGCAATCCGCCATAGAACAAGCACACCTGCTTTTAAAGGGAATCTAATTGGTTAATTGCACGTTACGCCCAAACCGCACCTATGAGTAATGTAGCTACTTCAGACCAGCCCATTATAGATTTGCGACGGGCGCAAGAGTGATTTATCCTTCCAGTATAATAGCAACAGCGCCCAAGATCCGCCCACAAAGCTACTTGCATCGGATACTTGCATTTCAGATTGTTAAAATAGGGCCCATAGTGTTATGTTTGGCAATGATATTCA
>NC_045736.1:1414781-1420570 GCF_008692095.1 Etheostoma spectabile | reverse complement strand
CATGATGATGCACAACATTTTTATTTATTCTTCAGATTTTTGTTTCTCTTTGAAAGCGTCGTTAATGGCAACAAGTGAACAATTTCTTTCTGCCACTGACTGACATATTTCGGCTTGTTTTACCAGCCCCTCTGCTGTCAGGAGACAGGGTCGGGGTGGTGGTTCAGCACGGCGCTGTCCCTCAAAGCTCACGGTTGCCTGGCTATGACCCATGAAAGAAAACAAGGGTTAAATAAAAGACTGCATAAACACTGCCACTGTGTGTTTATTTCAATATAGGAACAGCTACAGGTAGGCCAAAGAGTTAAGCCTGTATATTACTATTAGGAGTACATTTGTCAAGGATGTATAACGTAATTAAACTTCAGCTGGAGTCCGATTTACTACGGCAACACTGTTGACCGCATCAGTGATCTCTTTCCATTCCGCATTCTTTCTAAAACCTTTACTACCAGTTTTCAGGCTGCCAAACAGTAGATGTGTTACTTCAAATGAACCTGAGATGTCAGGGTTTCAATCTCCACCTCTGAAAAGTGTCGCTTCTTAGCCAGATTTCATCTTGCCATATGGTAAATTATAGTGGCGAGGCCTTAAAAACCGAGAATATATTGGGGCGTGATTGTTTCCAGACGCTTAATTTATTAATGTACGACCATTCTTTTCTCTGACTAGTGTGATAAGAACGTTTCATGAATCCCAAGTGAAGCCTGTCGTAAGAGGATTTCTGCGCTCATACAGCACTGGTTTCTACGTTAGGTTCATAAATGACAGCCACCTGCCACATCACACAGATCCTCTCAATCCACCTGGTTATTGTACGCGTTTCACTTGCTGAGGACCGGACTAAGGTCAAAAGCCCCTGAAGGATTTTCCCAAGAAGAAGTGAAGATGGCTGAAGTACAGGCGTGGCAGAGCATTACCAGAGAGGATACCCAAATGTTTGCAGATTGTCTTTAGGTCAGAGAAATCTGTCAGTCAATAACTGTCAATTGCCTGGCGACCCCCATAAATTATGTCCCGACCCCCCGGGTCTAAACCATTTTATTTAGATGAAACGGGAAGTGGTAGCCCCAAATATGTTTATAACAATCCCTCCATTGCCCAGGGAAACAACGTGCCCAAACATCTCTAGTGGTGAAAAGTTAAAAACTGTAATTTACAACAGAAAACGTGGATAATAATTTTACTATTTGCCTTCTCATCCAAACAGGATAACGGAAATAGTTAGTAGTTATCTGACAATGATAATACCTCAGCATACAGCCGTAGCTCTGTATTGCGTGAGTTTTGTGTCGAGAGAAACATTAGGAAATAGGAACATATTGTCAACAACTTTCAATTTTAAAAATACTGGTCTCCAAACAACTTGGAGGACAGGGACCTTTCTATAAATCTATAGCAGATACAATGTTATAGTGTCCTGTCACTGCGGTCACATTTTAACTGTTTCCATAACAATAAAACTTGCAGTAATGGATATGGAAATGTTTTCATAACGACAAAACTTGCAGTAATGGATGTAAAAATGATATTTTATAATAAGTGTTTTTCAAATATTGTGTGAATTAAAGCTTCTACCAGTGTTCTAAATCTCGCATGAATGTCAAATTTGACAATGTGCCTCAAGGCAGCAATGTTCACATTACTGCAGAGGACAGAGTTTTCTTTTGAACACATAGAAGGGAAATTATTAATTCCAAAATGAGTTCAACTGCTTGCCTTCAATAAAAATGGAGCTAATGTAATTTATTGAAGCCACATTTGACAGAACAGTTCAGAGCTGCACTGGACTGGACACATATCCTATTTTGCATATTTTTCATCACAGTACTGAAAAAATAAATAATTGATTTTTGATACTTTGTGTATTTAATGTAATGATTATTTCAACCCAAATGGATCCCAAGAAATGATTGTTCCTTACAATAATGTCTCAAAATTAAAATCTAATTGGTAGAATGCTGCTAGACGGTTTGGTTTCTGATCTACTTTGTGCTTGGCCCTTGCTTTTGCTCTAACTGACGTTCCAACAAAAGTCAAAAAAAGTTTTGTATAGACCTCAAGTACTGTTTTGAATGAATGAATGTGGGCTCCCAATTTAAAAATAACATTTGACTGACAGAGTGTCTGCAAGAAAATAGTGACAAGTTAATGATACTTATATCATGAATAAATGGTCTTGGGGGGCTTTCAAATAAATATTGGACCTAATATTTAAATTATGATTAGTCATAGTCTTTGCTGAATGGGTCTGATGTTCATTTGTAATAGTTTCACTTCTCTTTTTGGTTCCTGTAATTAATGTACTGTATATGAAAACAAAAACAAAAAAACACATGCCTGACCTGTAGCTGAAGAGGCCTCGCTGAGATCCAAGATGGTGTACACGTCCCTCCTCACTCACAGACGTGAACGCTCATTGGTGGCACTGGTGACTGGGAGGGATTCCCACCGGTGGTCCATTATTTTTTCATGAATCCCCTGGCCAAGCAGAAACAAGACACAGTTATAACATAATTAACACGTGCATAGGCACAGAGGTATGCATTCTAATAAACTTGGTATAAACTGTAAAGGTCATTTTCTGTGTGCACACAAGGTATTATTTTACATATCCATTTTCCACTGTATAGTGTGCTCTGCTGCCTCCCCCTGAACAAATCTTAAACGCTACTTTAATCTTTTTTGTCCGTATGTGCCTTTGTCTCTGTGAGACGAGTAAAAGAGAGAGAGAGAGAGAGAGAGAGAGAGAGAGAGAGAAATGTTCACCGTTAGTGAAGGGCGAGTCCTTCGGCAGACGGGGTCAGCGCTCTAATCTGAGGGAGTAAAGATATCGTGAGGATATTTAATGAGAGGATGAAAGCAGAAGTGAAAGAGGGGGGGATGAGTATTAGCCTTTTTAGATATAATCAAACATTAATACTGCCAGGGGGCTGGAGCATACTGGGGTCCTTTTCATTGACTTTCATGCTGCGTGCTATTAGAGTTTCACCTCTGGGGACTTCCACACCCCCACCCAGACCTCGGTGCAGCGCCAAAGCTAAGAGGGGATGGGATCGTCACCCCGCTTCTGAGGATAAGCTCAATGTGTGTGTGTGTGTGTGTGTGTGTGTGTGTGTGTGTGTGTGTGTGTGTGTGTGTGTGTGTGTGTTAATTGTAGATTATGTGAGGTCTTTTGCTCAAGATGTATGATTTACGCATATTATAACTTTTTTAAACTAATAAAAGGCCCTGAGGAGACTAACATATATTAACCCAGTACTTTATTCTGAGAAGCACTTGAAATACTTTTCTACATTAGGTCTTTTTTGTGTGCATTTCCAGACGAATGCTTCAAGTGTGTAGTTAATTACTTTTGCTGCTATTTCAAGTTTTAGACTTCAGACATGTAAGCAGTGTCCTTATCATACTAGTTCTAATATTTATTAATACATGAATAAAAACAAGTTAGTCCGTGATTGTGTGTGGATTGGTGAATGTCTATAAGACAGCCTCCTTAGTCATTATTTAGAAGCCTGTTTGTGTTCCCTTAAAACCGCAGTTCAGTAGCGATTATTCTAAAGGTTCTTCATTTGTCACGTGCACAACAATTAACAGAATTGTTGGCAATAAAAATCTTAGAACTCGGCACACTTCAGTTTCGTAATCAATTAATCTGTTGATTCTTCTTTTGATTTATCATTTCATCTTTAAAAATCCAGAGAATAAATGTCCAAACACCTTTAAGTTCCCTAAAGCCCGGGGGTGATGGCTTTATATTGCTGGTTTCCCTAAACAAACACGTCAAAGCTTAAAAATATTCAGTTTCCTCATTCTAATGAGCTCCACAAGTAAGAAGTTCATAGAGCGTTCATAGTAGTAGAAGCATTTATCATCTTACTTTTCTTATATCTTTTCTCATCCACTTGTGTTCAGAAAAAAACGCCCGCAGCTTGACCTTCAATGAAGCAGCCAGTCTTTGAAAATCAAACTGCCTTCAAATTGAATGGTGTTTTTCACGTGAAGCACCAACAGAGGGCAGTGGTCCCTTTAAAAAGAAAAAAAGGCTCGGCAGCGCACACTAGGTCAAACCCTGTGTTTGTGTGTGTGTGCGTGTGTGTTTGTGTGTGTGTGTGTGTGGTACAGCTGGGTGTGGCTGGGAATGACTGAGACTCAGTGGGGTATGGGCAGACTGTTCGTCACCAATAACTGAATCTCATTCACAGGAATTCCTCTCCTCTCCTCCCCTGGCCGCTGTCTGTCACAACAACTCAACTGCACAACGTAAGAAACGTTAGCACAACTAACTACTGATCTACTACTGATCACTCAGACTAATATGACCCATGTTAAAAATGGAACCCTTCATGCCTTCCCATCACGCAGCATAATGTAAATATTCATTCTAACGGCAGAGGAGTGCATGGTGTGCTTTCACATATTCAGTGCTTTCTTGCTTTTAATGCAGGATTTCTCTCTTTCAAACAGATCCGGTGAATCCACTTCCAGAATTCATTTGATCTTAATACGCTTCTGCTGGGCAGGCGCAGGAAGGTAGGTGGTTGGGGCTGATTCAGAAGATTCCACCGTTTTTGAAAGATATACAGCCTGGATCACAATCCACCTGGATCACGTTTATGCTCTTCACACTCCACGCTTCTAAGTATACACTACTGGTCAAAAGTTTGGGTTCACTTACAAATTTCCATGCCACTCTATTACAGACAGAATACCAGCTGATCTGAGTGGCTGGCTGATATTTAATGCCACCCATATTTAGATTATATCAAAAATACCTTTGTTGTCCTACCCCACTTAATCTGTTGCAATTTAAAAAAAATACAGAAACAGACTAAATCATGTCATAAGAAGAGCAAAAATCCACTATTACAATGTGAAATTAGTCGAACATAAAAACAATGCATCTTCCTTGTGGAGAACCATCAATTGTATTCTTAAAAAAACATTCTAAAAAGCAGTTACCAAATGAATTTAAGATAGACGATTCTATTGTCTCAGATCCACAACAAATTGCCAAAAGATTTAAAGCCTTTTTTCTGATGTAGGTCTAACATCAGCTTCTAAAATACCATGTAGGCCTTGTTGTGGAGTTGTGCCTGTAGAGTTGAAAATAGCAAAAAACTACACCGGTTTATACAGAAGATGATCCTGCTATTTTTAACAATTATAGACCAATTTCTGTGTTACCAGCCCTGTCCAAAGTTCTTGAAAAACTTGTTTACAAAAGATTAATTCAACATCTGGACAAAAATAATATTTTATATGCATGGTTTTAGGAAACAACACTCTACTTACGTGGCACTTGTCCATTTTTTGACTGAATTATACAAAGCAAAAGATAGAAAAGAAAACAGAAAAAGTATTTTTCTGGATTGTTTAAAAGCATTCAATACCGTTAACCATTTCATTCTATTAAAAAAAACTTTAACATCATGTTATACCAAACAAGTCACTACTCTGGTTCACCAGTTATTTTTCAGACCGGTATCAAACTGTCAACTATAATGGGACAGAATCCCCTCCCCCCTTCCCCTTCAGTGCGGCTTAACACAGGGCTCCATCTTGGGTCCCTTGTTATTTTTATTATATGTTAATGACCTCCCCAATGTCTCAGATAAACTTTCTAAAATCTTATTGGCAGACGATACAAGTGTGGTTTACTACCATCAAAACCCTGACATTTTGATAAAGATGAAGAACTTGACAAGTTATCTACTTGGTTCAAGTCCAACAAAATGTCACTCAAAATCAAAAAAAAAACAAGTTATATATTTTTTGGTATTAAGTCT
>NC_045736.1:1414266-1414771 GCF_008692095.1 Etheostoma spectabile | reverse complement strand
ATTTAAATCTTCAATGAAAATTCAAATTGATAATATCTCCATTAACAATGTTAGATCTGCTCGTTTCCTCGGCGTTATACTAGATGACTCTTTATCTTGGAAACCTCACATTAGTGCCATAAGTACTAAAATAGCCAAAGTATAAGTAAAATAAAGTAAAATAGCCAAAGGAATACTAGGAAAAACTCGGCACCTGATTAACAAAAAAGTTGCAATTATGTTGTATTATTCAATGTTGTACCCATATATCAATTACTGTAATGTTGCTTGGGCTAGCACCCACCCAACTAAACTGGAATCTATTTTTCGACTTCAGAAGCGAGCTTTAAGAATAATATTTTGCGTCAATCGCAGACACTCTCCCAATCACTGTTTGCTCAGGCAAGTATTCTTAGTGTTTACCAAGTGCATCAACTTCAAATTGCTTTGTTTATAGTTCTATAAAAGTTATTTCCCCAGCACTTTTGTAATATTTTTTTTCACCAGTATCCGACTTGTAGTAGTA
>NC_045736.1:1413641-1414256 GCF_008692095.1 Etheostoma spectabile | reverse complement strand
GGCCTCCCTACTCTCGTACGACTCAAACACAGCTTAGTATATTATACAGATCAATATTATATTATTATATTATATATAATATTATTATACAAAGGGTCAGAAATATGGACCAGTCTTCCCACATCACTCCATGAGGTTTCTGAAGAAACTAAACAGTTTAAACAGAGTAAAATTGTTGCTCCTAAGTTGTCTACATTTTCCATATGGGCTTATGCTCTAAATGCAATTGTAAATTGTTTTATACAAAGACATTTTTGCTTGCTTGTTTGTTTTTTTACACAATAATATATTAATATTTTTGAATTGTTAAATATAATTGTTTCTATGGAGATTGCCAGTTTTTAAACCCCTTGGGTTTTTTTCGGAAATTGTCCTTCACATCTTTTTGTGAAATATTTAACACTGCTTTAATGTCTTTGCTGTGAAAATAAAATAAATAAAAATAATGAAATATCTACATTGCCTGTTATCGGCAACCATTCATCCAGTGTTCCAAAGGTACATTCTGTTTACTAATCTGATATCATTTTAAAAACCTAACTAGAAAAACATTGGAGAACACTTTTGCAATTATGTCAGCACATAATGTAATCTGAGAACTGCTGCCCTGGTTAA
>NC_045736.1:1413222-1413631 GCF_008692095.1 Etheostoma spectabile | reverse complement strand
CAACTGATCTCAGCTGGTATTCTGTCTATAATGGAGGGAAATGGAAATTTCTAATTGACCCCAAACTTTTGACCGGTAGTGTATAGTATGTCAATGTAAATGTTGGCCCTCTGCCTTATCAAGCACATTAATCCATAATATAGCCTACAGGTTAAAGGGGCACACAACCTTAATGTTATTTCCATGGCAGAGGAAAGTTCAATCCATATATGTGAACAAGAGCTGCTCTCTCTCTCTCTCTCAAAGCCTCAAACTGTTGATATCATCACGTATAAAGTCTGCAGCTGCTCCGTGTCCTATTAGACATTAAATAGGCACAACCATAGGCATAATATACATTTTGAAAATGGGCGTATAGTTCCCCTTTTAGTAAGCCTTAGCCAGAGATTCCCACAGGCTAATTAAAGTT
>NC_045736.1:1408043-1413212 GCF_008692095.1 Etheostoma spectabile | reverse complement strand
CTTACTCAACTATTCAATTCTACTAAATTCATAAGCTACTTGAGTGTTTGATTGCATGAAATTAATACAATTTAAAGACAGAGAAATCTGAATAGCTCTATCACGGCAACAGATTTTATTGGTTAGATCCTTGAGACTCAGCTAATACCAAAAACCCTGTCATGTTACTACAACTGACCATGTTTTTTTATGTCTTAACCCTGTGATCTGTTAAGGTAAATCAGCCAGACGTCTCGTCTCCCCATTCTTTTGGAAGGCTGCCCACCACAGGTCACATGACCTGGAAGAAAAGACCTGGGAGACTTTTGGGATCCCTCTTCGGTCAGACACACTTTATTATATTATTGCTTGCAAACACTATGAGCAACATGATTGATGGGTTGCCCTATTCTGATTGAAAGGCGAGGGTTGGAGAGTCTAGGTTTGCTTCTAAATGTATTGATACTGACAAACAGACTTTACCAAGAAAACAAACCTATGTGTTGACAATGCACAGTATACTTAATAGGGATTTGAGGAGTTGTCGCATGTATTCAGAGGCAAATAGCCTAAACTGTACAAACACTACCCTGCTTCGTTCACAGCTATAACCTTACTGCTGAATATTCACCGCCACCTAACACACACACACACACACACACACACAAACACCACACACACACCAAAAGCTATAACCTTACTGCTGAATATTCACCGCCACCTAACACACACACACACGCAGCTATAACCTTGCTGCTGAATATTTACTGCCAAAACAAACACACACAGCTATAATCTTTGCTGAATATTACCACTGTCAACACACAAACACCACACACACACACACACACACACACACACACACACACCTACCTTTCTCTCTCAACCGCTCACTGGCTTACATCAGTTATTTTTACAAAGGAGTTCCCTACTTGTTCTGTAACCTTTTGTAACACTTTTTGAAGAATCAACATTTGAAGAAACTATGATTAAAAAAAGTGTCAACCTGATAAAAGACATTTCTTATCTTCTGTCCTGAAGAAAAAAAAAAAACCTTTTCATGTCTTATTTCTTTGGGCTTCAGCATGGGCTGGTTATCAACCTGAAGGGAAGTCCAAAGGCTGATGAACTGATCTGTGTGCAACCATTTTGCTCTGGTGTCCTGTATGCCCGGGGAACACAACGGATCCCGCAAATCTGGTGAGTAACAACACTCATCTGATCTGTCTATGCTGTTTTGATATTCCATTACGGAGATGTTTAATAAAGTAGGTGTCTTTGCTTTAAAGCTTTAGACTGGATGATTGCTGATGGAGGCCGTGTCACTGGTGCTGAAATGCGTCAGATGACTTTGAACGAGCCTTGGCTTCCAATCACAGGATTTTGTTTGGTTGGAAGGAAAGGCTAACTATCAGTAATACAACGTGGAAAATGTGTATCTGCCTATAAAAATGACAAATGTTCAATGTTTATGAAAACGCATCAAATATTCCCTCATTCTTTCACAATTCTCCTTCCTCTTCTTTATCTTTTCTTCCTGTCTCAATGTTCTGTACTGTTAGAAGTAACAAGACATCTAGTCCTCTGTCACTCAGAACTTCATCCCTTTCCTGTTCCACTGCAACACATGGTTTAAACTAAATATCCCATCAGCTTTAGGGTTTTAGGGACCTTTTATTTGAAAAAAGTCAAATATCTTTGACTGAATTATTGCATAAAGTCGTCAGTTTGGTCGACAAAAGCCTAAAAAAGTTAGTAAAAAAAAGTGCCAAATTTCTTTTGCAAAAAAAACTTTGGCAAAAGTGACAAAAACTTTAGAACAGACAACTCCATGTTGAAAATTGACAAAAACTTGGCCGATCATTTTTGTTAGAGATGCACCGATTACAACTTTCTAGGCAGATTCCGATTTTTGCCTGCTTATACCGATTTTAGCTGATTCCGATTTCATATTTTCTAACCCCCTTTAAGCACACACAAATATTTCTTTTCTATCTTTTCTTTAATAGTACATTTTGCATAGAACGTAGAACATTTTTAAACAGATAATTGATGCCCATTAAAGAAGTATATAAATTACTCCTGGTGCGGGAAATTCACACACATCTAAAGTGCATTGTTATTGAAGATCCATTTCCTTCTTTTCACATCCAAGAGCCAACTAAACAAATTTGATATATTTAGCAAACTAAACTTCTGAATGCTTGAAAACAGGGAAAACAGGTAACAGCTGACAGAGGGGCGATGCTTGTGCACGTGTGATGCTGATGTTGCGAGATGTTAAGCATGTGGCACCCGAGTGCATTTGACCGGCATAAAACCTAAATGAATATACGAGCCGGATCAAAATCTGCAAGGGGACGGATTTGGCCCACAGGCCTTGAGTTTGACACTTGATAACGTGACGGTTTTTCTCAAACTTGGTTGCAGCAGACCAAAAAAATAACAACAACCAACCTGACACAGTAGACTATGTTGTGTACAATGTTTTGTGAGTTATGATAGGGTTGATTCAGAAGATTCCAGAGTTTTTTAAATATATAGCCTACAGCCTGGATCACAATCCATCCGGATCACTTTTATGCTCTTCACACGCCACGCTTATAAGTATATATGTCAATGTAAATGTTGGCCCTCTGCCTTATCAAGCACATTAATCCATAATATAGCCTACAGGTTAAAGGGGCACACAACCTTAATGTTATTTCCATGGCAGAGGAAAGTTCAATCCATATATGTGAACAAGAGCTGCTCTCTCTCTCTCTCAAAGCCTCAAACTGTTGATATCATCACGTATAAAGTCTGCAGCTGCTCCGTGTCCTATTAGACATTAAATAGGCACAACCATAGGCATAATATACATTTTGAAAATGGGCGTATAGTTCCCCTTTTAGTAAGCCTTAAGATTCCCACAGGCTAATTAAAGTTCACTTAATCACTTACTCAACTATTCAATTCTACTATCTATCCAATCATTTTTGTGAACCTAAATGAATATACAGGCTGGATCAAAATCTGCAAGGGGACAGATTTGGTCTGCGGGCCTTGAGTTTGACACTTGGTAACGTGAAGGCTTTTCTCAAACTTGGTTGCAGCAGACCAATAAAGAAAAAATTTAAAAAACCAGACACAGTAGACTATGTTCTGTATAGTTTTTGGGAGTTATGATTCACTGTCTGTGTAGCAAATATCTCTGTAGCTCATTAAGTGGTAGCTAATCTAAGCTCATTAGGTGTAGTTAAAGGTAGCTTGTAGAGATTTTGACTAGGAGTTATTGCAAATACATTCCAAACGCTCCTCACTGATTGGTGGCAAATAAAGCTGCAGTTGGTAACTTTTATATGTCCATTTGCTGAAACAGTCTCTATCCTGACAATAGAACATGAGACAGATTATCTGTACAAAGACATCCATGTTCCTCTGCCTCCCTCTAGTGCTCCTTATTGCTGTTGCAAGACTCCGAGGAGTCTTTAACACAGTGTCAATGACTGCTTGTGCATTTTTTTTAACTAGGCAGCATTTCTCAAATATGAATATAGATTGTTACTGCGTTGCCTATTTCTCGCCTCAAATGTTTTCATAAACATATTTTTCAACCAGTGGACGGTGCATGGATGTGGCTTGACTGTCCGACAGGTCACTGAATGCCAGTGGTGCCATCAGTCACGTGCACAGATTACATGCATGGACCTTCAGATTACTCCTTAAAGTCATTTTAAGACATGTCATTGTGATGTCTTGGGCTGCTCCTTTTGGTAAGTAAAAGTCCACTTTACCAGTTGAAACTGTGGCGTGAGGGAAAGAATTCCTTAAGGCAGACGTTACCCTTTGTCAATGTAACAGCTTTGGTGACCTTACCAGGGGTCAGCGCCACTGTCAGCTTTGAAAATAGCACATCAACATCAAGTCCTTATAATACGCACAGAGCCCTGAAGTAAAATGAAAAAGGCAAGTTCTTAAAGAAACACATTGGAACACCAATTCAGTATAAATGGTAAAGGAATATTTTACCCTCGAAATGATGATTTGTATTAATTAATCACCAAGTGATGTCTTAAATTCTTGACAAAACCTTTTTAGCATGCCTCCACGGGGAATATAGAATTTAAAAACAGAGTCTCGATGCATTGTAGTAATAGTCTCTTTTGTTGGAGAAATCCCTTAAAATGTTGTTTAAAAAAAAGAAAAAAAAAAGGTACAAATGCAGATTAGCGGACCAAAGGCATATCGGCTCAACCGTCACCTCCACGCTAAATGAGACCGTCAGGCCTCGCAGAGCCTACCAAAAAACTTAAAAGTGCATTGGTGCTGTCCTCCTCAAATCTTATTTACTATCCATTTTACTGCCAGTACTTTCACTCAAACACCCAACAAAATATCACAACCCAGCGTTTAGTGCTAACTTAGTGGGCAGTATGAATTGTGATGTTTGACTTCAACACATGATGGACAAATAGTGTACCAATGGTAATGTGAAATAAATAGAAGCATTTATTCAGCATGTAGTCACGAGTGACTGATGACAAAGACCAGGTGGATGTGACAGGTTCACATCATATTGCCCGAATGTCTTTCCAAAGTTAATGAGAAAGCCTGAATGCACCACTAAACAAGCAGCCAGGTATACTATGAGCTGTCAAGGACACACCGTCTTATTTTAACAAAAGCAGGCAGTGTGAAGCCATTGGGAGAGCACAGCCTTCTCGGCCGTAATGACGTATTTAGCCTTGAAATGTAGACTTTCAAGGAGGCAGCAACTGAACTGAAACAAAGGTTGTTTTGTGTCTCTGAGGGACTTATCCATATGACTCAAATCTTAAGTCAATTGAATCTCTAGGAATCAACGAAAGCTGAATTCTTATTATCCAACAGCGCTTACTGTACTTCCTACATCTGACTCATGTCACAGTATTTCCAAACTCTCACCTGTAAACTATATTGTTGCATTTGAAAGAAATTATTAATTCCAGATGACATGCTAGCCATAAAGCTTTTCTTACACCTTTCTAACATTGACCACAGACGAAAGATTAGGGAGAAAATGGGTGGATTTGTGCCTGCAAGGGAATGAAGGTCTATAAGCAAGACTTTCAGTACAAATACTCTTACAGAAAAGTTGCCCACTGCAACCTGTCAGGTTGGTCACTGAGTATTACTGTTATTATTATTATTATTATTATTATTATTATT
>NC_045736.1:1405557-1408033 GCF_008692095.1 Etheostoma spectabile | reverse complement strand
TTATTATTATTATTATTATTATTATTATTATTATTACCTCTGCCAAGGAGGTAAAATTTTGCTATTTGGTTTGTTGGTTTCTTTGTCTGTTTATCAGCAGGATTACAGAAAAATTACTGCCCAGATTTCCATGACATGTTGTAGAAGGGTGTAGCATGGACCAGGGACAAACCCAGTAAATTTTGGAGCAGATCCGAATCCTGGGGCAGATACACTAAATTAAATTATCTTTGACTTTTGTTAACATTGCGAGATAGCGCATTGCCTTGGCAGAGGTCTGCACTCTCTGTGTGCCTTTCTAGTTGCAACTCTGTCTTTTGAAAGTTCAAGTGAGCTCTAAATCAATCCTCAGAAAAAAAAATAATATCTAGGCTGGATCCCTCTGCAGAGCACTGTTTTGGACTGATAGGAACTAAGTCAGCAGATACATGCTTCTTTTTATAACCCTATAAAGGGAAGAACAATGTGCCTCTGCGGCCTCTGGCCATACTCTGGTAGCATACACCATACAGAAAGATTAACACACTAACACTGCGCATTCGGTACAGTTCAGACAACTTACCTTTGAAAACCACCGGCGTGTAAACTCCAATAGCCAAATTAATGAGACAATAAGTTTGAATGCCCAAACTAGACAAAGTATTCATTAGGTTGAAATACTATGTTAACTTTAAAACACATCACATAATCTGGTGTGAGTGGGTACATACGTAAGTTTACCTAAACCCCCATACAGAACATTAAATTTGGATTGTTTTGATTAAAAAGAAGCTATTTTGCAGATTCAATCAGGTCATCTTATAGGTTACACAAAGCAGTTTAGTTATAGGGTTTCTAAGTAAACCAATGATAGCAATCAGCATTGGCTTAAACATGTTTTTTGTTATGTCAATGTTCAAACAAAAGAAAGAGGCTCATCTCAGAAAACGTCGCTATACCAAGCACAGTGGGATCTTTGTCAGGGCTGACGGCTTGTTGATTTTATTCTGAACAAGATTAAATATCAGATTAATAATGGGATTAGTATGAACCAATGCCACTAAGAGCAGTACATCAAACTAAAACATGGAGGTAAAGTATGTGCTGAGATGTACATAAAAATGACAGCACTCAGGCACATTCATTCTAAAATGCTTCACTGGGCATATTCTCAGCATTTTCATGCTTCACTTTGACACAGTTGCTCACATGGTAACCTAACTGCCCAGTACATCTGCTGTGGTCAGTGGACAGTTGTACTACACCCATTGCGGAATAAATGGCTTAGACAAGGGCACAGACAAGGTTTGTGTGGGATTTGTTGATGTAGGGTAGGTTATGCAATCATTGCCTTTCCCCAAACATCTCCTAACTTGTTATAAATTTAATTCATTATAAATCAGGTATATTAGCCATAGTGTATAAGAAGGGTGTATAGTTATATAACCAATGGGACCTATTACAAAGTGTGTAACACACACACACAAACTTTACAGACCCATGACTAATCTACACAAAACAGTAGCAGATACAGTTCTTAAAACAACCTTTCATGCACTTAAAATATTGCAGCTTTACCATCCTTATTTAGCTATAAAGTAGGTCCTCTCCAGCCCTATCCCTAAACTGGCCACGGAGGAGCACTAAAGCAATTAAGTCAAATATTAATGAGCTGCTTCCAGGACATGATCCCAGAGACTCCTTGTTTAACTTTCAAATGTCACAGGGTTTCCCAAAAACCAAATGCCAGCTTAACAGCCGCCTCCTCCCCTCTGTCTTACTGGCTACTTCTTTACAGTAACTGTAAAGAATTTGTCTTTATTGACCATTGGTTAACAACTCTGGGTTATCCCACACATTCATCAGTAAAGTTAACTGTATATATAGGATCTGACGGATCTGACGGTAATTTGACCCGCTAGCACCCCCCGTCTTCTGCCTCAGACTCCCGGCGCTGCAGGGCTTCAGTTGGGATGAGGGCTGACAACATCGTCGGGGAAACATCTATTCCAGAGTCATCCCCCAGCCAGCTAGCAGCCATCCATCTGAAGTCTCTTTTTATAAAGACTTAGTGGTCCCCTAATAATGTATCTGAAGTCTCTTTTATATGACACTTAGTGGTCCCCTAATACTGTTCTGAAGTCTCTTTTATATAGACACGTGGTCCCCTAATACGTATCTGAAGTCTCTTATATAGACTAGTGGTCCCCTAATACTGTATCTGAAGTCTCTTTATATAGACCTTAGTGGGGTCCCTAATACTGTATCTGAAGTCTCTTTATATAGGAACCTTGGTGGTCCCCTATACTGTATCTGAAGTCTCTTTGATTATAGACCTTAGTGGTCCCCTAATACTGTATCTGAAGTCTCTTTTATATAGACCTAAGCGGTCCCCTAATACTGTATCTGAAGTCTCTTCTATATAGACCTTAGTGGTCCCCTAGTCTCTTTCCCAAAATTGGTGCAGAATTCCAGCCACTAGAGCCAGTCCCACAAT
>NC_045736.1:1405403-1405547 GCF_008692095.1 Etheostoma spectabile | reverse complement strand
TAGGATGTGCCATTTCTGAGTCTGTAGCTTTTGAGGAGAAGAGGGGAGGAAAGGTGAGGCTGGGGGTGTAGCCTTGACCAACTGCTACTTTGCTCGTTTGAAAGCCATGATATTTCTATCTCATGGGTGGGCCAAATTCTCTGG
>NC_045736.1:1403861-1405393 GCF_008692095.1 Etheostoma spectabile | reverse complement strand
CAGAGAAAGGGGAGGTAACCTTATGAAATCAAAAGGGGCACGATTCCAGCTCAGCCCATTTGAGCTTTAATTTTCTCAAAGGCAGAGCAGAATACCCAGCACTTGGTTTACACCTAGGGGAATGCATATTAATTTTTAAAAAAACCTCATAAAGTAAAATGTTCATGCCATGGGACCTTTAATAAATTGCTGCTTATCTTGAAAGCTGACAGATGTCACTGCGGATTGACACGCTTCAAGTAGCCACCGTTGTGGGCTTACATAGAAAATGGTTGTGGATGTTTTGACGAACATCAGGCGCTGGTGTGTGTTGCCCTTAACTCTCAAAATAGAGATGTCAGAACAGTCATCCATGGCTTTGTGAGGACAGAAATAGTCAGTCCCGATTTGGTTGGGTATAGTTGCATTTAAGCTGGATAACAGTTTATTAAATAATTTAACTGTACACAATAACATGGGTACAAACTTAAATAGTGGGATTGACTTAAAAGTATTTTGTCCTGACAAATTATATTTTGTAGTCTTGAGCAAAATAGGATGGTTGTCAATTTGAGCAGAATAAATTTTCTTCATTAGTAGACAGGCAGTTTCTTTTATTGCTACATGCTGCTTATTTCTTTTTGGCTGTCTTAAACTGTGACTGTCATCAGCTATCAGACAGAGAGACATAATGACAGGATGTGTTGGTCCACATCATGTAAATCAGCCTCTGCAAAGTAGAAAGTGAAATGTTACCAGGTATTTAGTCATAGACAGTTAAAGAAAGTCCCATTAATGCTGTCAAAACTACCAGATCTTACTTCCGTCCTTAAAGAATAAAATACCATGCTTCAACAACTCTGAATTATGCAATAAAAACGCCTTGATTTCCAGTACAGTAAAAATAGAAAGAGAGAGAGAGAGAGAGACAGACAGAGAGAGAGACAGACAGACAGACAGACAGGCAGGCAGACAGACAGACAGACACGCACAGAATTATTTTGCCTGCAGGGTCTTCACCAGCATGGTTAAAACACAAGACATATCTATGACTCACAGACATTGACAGCAAGTGTTATCAGAATAGTGGAAAATTAATAAAAACAAATGCAGCACAATGAGATAACACAAAGTTTTTAAAGTGTCTGATGTGTATTGATCTGGAAAGTAATAGGAAATGTGTTATCAGTCAATCACAAAATACTCTGGAGAATGCCTGGACAGATTAGTACTCCTGCTTGGTCGTAGCAACACAGTAAACTGTATGGTCATTTATAGCAAGATAAAGTAAGCATGACCAATGTCAGTCTGTGGGTGACTGCATTCCCCTCCACCGTGAAAAAGGAATTGAGGTGCGATGCTGGGTTTGCCGTGTGTAAAGCTGGGAAATGATGATGGTGATGTCTACACGCCATTCAACAGTGCAAGATTCAATCCACTAAACCAGATAGTAACATGGAGCTACCACGTTTGATGGCTTCGTTGACTTGTCACTCAGAATATCCAGGCACGCATTTCAATTGTTAGCCACCTCTAACCCCCCCCCCCCCCCC
>NC_045736.1:1403341-1403851 GCF_008692095.1 Etheostoma spectabile | reverse complement strand
CACACACACACACACACACACACACACACACACACACACACACACACACACCCAAGGGGCATCCTAATCGGGGGCACCCATCATGTCTTCTGCCCATGTAAAGGAAAACACTTGGCCATGCAATGGTCAAAGCATGACGACACGGCTAGACCGTGTTTGCCCGAAAGCTGGGGAGTATTTTCGGGTTGCACGCCAAAGGTGACGTCACGAATTGTGATGCATCGACCACATGACTCCATGTCCTGGCCAATGAGTTGGCAGTGTTTCATTGTGTCTTAGTGATAGGGGGGATATAATATTTCAATTCCATTTGGCTTATTTTTTGTTAACAGCTGAAGTGGTGGTCAACAGTTTGGAGCTGCATAAAGGTAAATCCTTTCTGAATAACTAAAAATGGCGGGACAGATGAGTATTGAATGTTTCATGGTCAAATGTTGCGATTCTCACAGAAGGATAAATATCTTCTGCTTGGTGACTATTTGTATGTAGACGCAGTGTGACATCTTGGGC
>NC_045736.1:1394238-1403331 GCF_008692095.1 Etheostoma spectabile | reverse complement strand
GGGGGGGTCAGATCAGACAAATTTTTTTTTGAACGTCTTCAGTGAATCGCACTGAGATGTTTTGTCTTATTGTTTTAATTTATGTTAGAACTATGGATTTATCATTCAATAGATTCAAGTGCAAAACAATAGGGTGCGGTCATGATGGCCTTTCAGTTAACATAAAACTATCACATTTCTTGTTAAAATGACTTGCATTTTACCATCAGTTATGTGTGCTAAGTTGTGTGTGGCAGATTTCCTGTGAATGATAGTCTTATATTGTCTGGAACATGGAAATCAGTTCACAATGCAACTGAAAAACAGAAGCTATTCTACATGAAAACAGAGTAGACAGTGTATTGTTTGCTGTGTCTATACCATTATGTTATGAATCAGTATTGGATAGATTTATGGTCTCCATAAACTACGACCATGTCAACAAGGAAGAAGCTAGCATTGTCTTTTCATTGGATGTCTTTGGTCAGACCGAAGAAAAGGGAAAACAGTCAGTGGGTATGACTTATTAACAGACACGCACCAATAAACTATTAGCCATCCAAGCTAATGCCAGGTGGCAGGGGAACAATGCAAAAGGCGGTCAGCTTGTAATTGTAATTTAGGCCGAAAACTCAACCAGGCCAACTGATTAGAGATGACAGGTTTATACCCCCTTTACGGGGCACATGGGTCTGGCAGGATGGCTGCTTGCAGACTTAAGTGCAGCAACAAAAGACTCCTTAGCACGTTTATCTGCAGAAATACTCAATCTCCCCTTTCCTACATCTAATTTTTCACAAATGCACCAAGGCTGTTCATGGCTTAGGGACCATTTTGAAATTTTAGAAAGTGCTCTGCTGCAGATGTGATGCGCTAATAGGACACAGTAGCTAGCAGGTGACGTTTATCCCAAACAAAAGGACACGTCTTCTGCAGGGTTAGGCCTATAATTTTCTAAGATGTTCCTGGCAAGCAATGGCACTTAATTGGTCCTCTGCTATATTGAGAAACGCTGCATGCTCTGATGATTTGAAGAAGAGGACTACAGAATAGGCGGAAAAGCCAAGTGCTGGCTGAAATATGTGTCAAATGCCATTTTCTGCCCAAACCTCCGCAAGGCAAAGTACATTTTTAAATACTGTGAGTTACAACCGCTCATCTTCATGGGCTACATGATAAGCTGTACTTTGTTAAAGCCCTTCGGACAATAATATCAAAAACAACAAAGTTTTGTCAATTTTACATTTTGGGCGTTAAAAAAAAATTTCTGGATAAACTAGTCTAACACAGTCCTATTATTTTACAAGTGGAAAGGCCAAAATGATAGTAACTGTATTATTAAGATGAAGAGTTTCACTCACAACAATAGCTTTACATCTGCTTTTTGAATGAAGTTTTTGGACAGAAAAAGGGAAGGGAATTTAATTAATTTTTCATTTCATTTTATTTTTTTCCAACTCCAGACCTAACGCACAATTACAGCACATTTTGTACAGAATGTCGCAGAAAAAGAACATAATGGAAAAAAATGTCACTACTGCTAAAGAAAGAGTCTCCGTTTACAAGAAGAGAATTCAAATCTCCCCTTGAGCTTTTTACTGTACATCCTTTTAGAATGTGCCTTGAAAGCGGTCTTCCTCACACTATGACTCACTTGTATTTCCTATAAGTATAGCTTTTTAGACTTGAACTTTTACATTTTTTCCAAACAATAATTGTGAAATGTTTCTAAATAATATGATCTTTTTTTGAGATTACAGTCAATTATATTTACCTTCTGGCAGATATAAGTGACTGATTGAAATGGGAGTTGATGACAGCTGGCTTTCCATAGCCACCAACGTAATACAGGAGAATCTGACATGTCTTACAGCGTGGGATGTAGTTTTTTTATTTTTTTTATTTAAACTGCATGACATTTTAACTCTTATTGTCTATACTACAGGGCAAATGTATTCAATACATCAAAATGTATGTCGCTGATTCAGTTACACAACATTGTACCAAATTGTATGGCTTTTTTTTTTTTATTCCTATTCTTGCATGACTAATTAGGCCTTATTGACACATCCTGCAACGGCCGTCTGGCAAAAACGCAGGTCTTTCTGTTCCTTTTCAATGGAATGGGGGTAGCGAGTTTAGGCTGCGGCGGGGGTTGCCGCAGGGGGGACACGCAAAAACTTAAGACCACATGCATGGAGAAACGCAACCCCACGTCACACCATGATCCTGACTAATAGCGAGTCAGTCACTCATGACATTTCACTTCGTTTATATAACATCAAATCACTAACAAAAAATAAAATTACCAACAAGTCAACTAACGTCAGCGTGATAACAACTACCTAAAATGACAGAAACCATCTTAGGGAAAAGTGTATTTGAGGTATACTTTAAATGTTTGTAGTTTGGGCCATATAATCCGCAAGATTATAATAATTATAAACCAGGATTAATAACCTATACTGCAGCCGGCCACCAGGGGGCGATCAAGCATTTTGACTGCACTTTTGGGGAGCTGTCAATCCGTCCATCTTTATATACAGTCTATCTACCGAACATGTTCTGTAAAGCATCAGTGTTCATCTACGGTTAAAAAAAGCAAAGCAACACTGTTACGCGACAGCCGCAGGGCGGGGAGCGCGTATCAAACACTAAACTAGGCTACAGTGATGAAGGTACGGTTAAAATCAGCTGACAAAGACAAAATCACCCGTTTCACACACTTTTGCCCTTCAGAAATTGCTACAATTTGGTTATTGTGCTAAAGAAACTGCAGAAAATTATGTTAAGAAACAAAATAATTGCAACAGGAATGCCAATGCCTCAGAGTGCACCAATACCATTAGAGTGTTACATAAGAATGGATGCTGCCATATTCAACAGTGCCAGCTAGATTTTTCTGCCTCACCTCTCACCCATGGTGATTGCTTAAATGAATAGGATAGTTTGATTTGCTTTCTTGCTGACAGTTAGATGAGAAGATTAATACCACCTATGTCTGTGCAGTACAGTAAATATAGTCTGTTGTGTTGGCGAAGCTTAGCCCAAAGACTGGAAACGGGGACATAGCTAGCCTGGCTCTGCCCAACTGTAAAAACATCCACCTACTTGAACGTCTCAAGGTCACTGATCAACATGCAACATCTTCTTTGGTTAATCTGTACAAAAACCAGGGTGTAACAATGACTAGCTGTAGTTAGTCTGGGGGATTATGTGCCAGAGTATCTCTTGGCCAGGTCTTCCCACGTCATAACTATAAAAGGTTGCCAGGCAACCAGCAGAGAATTCAAGATGGCATTGCTCCTTGCTTTCACAAAATGTCAAACTATTCCTATATGCTTTATGTGCTGCATGCTGAGGCTAACTAGCCAGATGGCATCAGCGAGGCACACATGTTGCCATTGTTCTCATGGTCTTTTAACATTATTGTCATTTTTGTTTTTGATCAGAAAAAGGTCTGTGGAAGACTGTTTGTTTCAATAACAAAAATGCAATTTTACATCATTTTGGACCATTTTCATTACCATATCTGTGTCTAAAACGTTGGTAAAACTAGAACATATAATACATATTAATAAAAAAAAAAATACTCAAAAAGATCACACTCAAAAAGCTTAAAGACAAAACTTGCTGAAGTCCACCGGGGACCAACTACAACCATTAGATCTAAGAAAAGTAAGTTAGTTAGTTTTGATGCTCCCATTAATTTTACATTCATTCAGCTCAAGGGGTGCCCAGAACAGCATGGTTGCCACGCATAAGCTTATAATGGTAGGGAAAATCCTGTACTTACCTAAATCTTACAAATTGTTTAAAGGTTTCTCTAAAAGAGCACATTACGTCAGGGTGCTCCTTTAACCTCAGTAGTAGTAAGGACACATATTTCAAACAGCAGGGACCAATGCACAAATGGAGTTAAAGTGGTATGGTGCATCATCAAGGGGCAGCAGCAACAGGCAGATTGGGACTAATTTAAATAAGAAAGTCATAATTTAGAGATGCAATTCAGTAAACCATAATCAACACAGGACATGAGGCCAACCTCCCTTTGCACCAGAATTCAAGATGAACCCTTAGCCAAATGCTTCCAGCAAGGCCAGCATTAATATTTGAGCAGTTTTTTGCCCCAGTTTTTTCTTTTTAGAAGATTACAGAAGTGAGCACATTCATGGACAGACACTGGACAGAGTTTGGATGATTATCTGACACATAAGCTTGTTAGCACCTTTGGTTGCTACTCACATGCTTTTTTTTTTTGGTATACTGTTTATTGATCCCCAGTGGGAAATTACAATTTACACTCCGTTTTGTTAGTAAACACTACACACAGGCCTGAAATACACACAAATGCTAAGGACCTATTCATGTACGAATGGAGAGATGTCAGAGTGAGTGGGATGCCAGCTGGACCAGCGCCGTGAGCGGGTGGGGGGCTACGGTGCCTTGCTCAAGAGCACCTGGCAGTGCCCCTTTCTGCCACCTTTAAACAAACACACTGTGGTCATTAGAGCGGGAACAAGTACAGTGGTGTGAAAAAGTGTTTGCCCCCTTCCTCATTTCCTGTTCCTTTGCATGTTTGTCACACTTAAGTGTTTCGGAGCATCAAACCAATTTAAACAATAGTCAAGGACAACACAAGTAAACACAAAATGCAATTTGTAATGAAGGTGTTTATTATTAAAAGGTGAAAAAAAATCCAAACCATCATGGCCCTGTGTGAAAAAGTGATTGCCCCTTGTTAAAACATACTAAACTGTGGTTGTCCACACCTGAGTTCAATTTCTCTAGCCACACCCAGGCCTGATATTGCCACACCTGTTCACAATCAAGGCATCACTTAAATAGGAGCTGCTTGACACAGTAAGGTCCACCAGAAGATCCTTAAAGCTACACATCATGCCGAGACCCAAAGAAATTCAGGAACAATTGAGAAAGAAAGTAATTGAGATCATCAGTCTGGAAAGGGTTATAAAGCATTTCCAAAGCTTTGGGAATCCAGCGAACCACAGTGAGAGCCATTATCCACAAATGGCGAAGACATGGAACAGGGTGAACCTTCCCAGGAGTGGCGGCCGCCAAAATTACCCCAAGAGCGCAGCGACCACTCATCCAAGAGGTCACAAAAGACCCCACAAAAAAAGTCCAAAGAACTGCAGGCCTCACTTGCCTCAGTTAAGGTCAGCGGTCATGCTCCACCATCAGGAAAAGACTGGGCAAAAAAAGGCCTGCATGGCAGAGTTCCAAGGAGAAAACCACTGCTGAGCAAAAGAACATCAAAGCTCGTCTCAATTTCTCCAAACACATCTTGATGATCCCCAAGACTTGTGGGACAACCTTCTGTGGACCGATGAGACAAAAGTGGAACTCTTTGGAAGGTGTGTGTCCAAGTATATCTGGCGTAGAAGGAACCTGCATTTCATAAAAAGAACATTATACCAACAGTAAAATATGGTGGTGGTAGTGTGATGGTCTGGGGCTGTTTTGGGCTTCAGGACCTGGAAGACTTGCCGTGATAAAAGGAACTATGAATTCTGCTGTCTACCAAGAGATCCTGAAGGAGAATGTCCGACCATTGTTCTGTACTCAAGCTGAAACGAACTGGGTTCTGCAGCAGGAAAAGATCCTAAACACACCAGCAAGTCCACCACCGAATGGCTGAAGAAAAACAAAATGAAGACTTTGGAGTGGCCTAGGCAAAGTCCTGACCTGAATCCTATTGAGATGTTGTGGTATGACAGGGCCATGATGGTTTGGATTTTTTTTCACCTTTAATAATAAACACCTTCATTTACAAATTGCATTTTGTGTTTACTTGTGTTGTCCTTGACTATTGTTTAAATTGGTTTGATGTTCCGAAACACTTAAGTGTGACAAACATGCAAAGGAACAGGAAATGAGGAAGGGGGCAAACACTTTTTCACACCACTGTAGGACAGTGTATATTTTTATACAGTAGGTGTTGCTAGTTTTAAAAAAAATAGCATCACCAGGAGGTGCAAAGAGCACTAAGCCTAACACTACACGCGCCAACTTGGCAGTTTGGCTGGTGAGTAATTTGCTTTGACATCACATTTGTCACTTCACAGGAACCAAATAACTTTTAACAGAACGTGAAATTAGGGGCAAGTATGAAATACTTTGCCTCCTGCCAAATACCAATTTTGCAATAAAAACTAAAAACAATTAAATAAATGAATGCCCTAATCCATGGGCTGGTGATTCAAATTCAGAAACTTGGCCGACAACACTCTCATTCAAAACGCTTTCCAATGTGTAAGATATTAAGGAATTAGAAAATGACATCCACTGTGCTAAGAAATTCACACAGAAAACTTCACACATTCGTGCATTATAGGACACCGCAAGACACTGGTTTGGTACAGGGCAGCCAAATATCAACCATGAAAGTGGTCAATATTCTCAGGACAGATACAAAAAATCTGAGGAAAACTGTAACAGAGCAGCAGCAGAGCTGTATGTCTCCTATGCTACTCTCCTGCTCAAGTAACACTATATTGTTTTTCCTCCGTTGCATTGAATGGAAGTGATGATGATAGCTAACTGGTGGTATTATTAAGATTCAACTGTATGATAGGCCAAGTTGGTTGAGGGGAGCATTTGTTGTTCCGGCCCATTTAAAACACATAGACAGGACTAAGAGCAATTGTTCGGTTATTGGGAGGATCTGTCAGACCTTGGTAAATTGAACTGCCCCTGAATTTAAACACAAAAAGGCATGAACATACACACACCCTCCTGGTGTCATTTTACAAAGTTGCATGGTGGTAGTAGAATATTAATTCAGATGACATTGGCCTATGTTTGCCGTGCAAAGTAGCTTTGACAGGCATAAAACACTCCTCTAATTGCTGAATTTGTCTTTCAGTCAACGTTAAATAGGGCTTTATTTGAACTTACTTTATACAGTAAGTTCAAAACCACCGAACCCTCCAGATACTCTATTAACAATCCCAAACGGTGAAAAAGTTGGCCCTGTCCCCGGTGGAGAGAAGACACATTCAAGGCTTCAGCATCCACGCAAACAAAATTCAAGCATTCAACAATTATTTTTCGAAGCCAAAGCGGGACACAACCTTATATATATATACCATAAAGAAAGCTTGTAGTAGCAAGTAAAATATATTTTACTCACCATATTGAGGTCATTATCCGGCTCTTCGTGGAGGCCAAGCCAACAGGTTAGCTAATATCCAGGTTTCATTAGTTAAATCCCCACTGCTAGCGGAGGTGTTGCTTTTGTTTTGTTGAGACTTTGCTGCAAGCTAGCTACAGCACAGTGTTAGCATAGCTAGTTAGCTTAGGCTAGCTGATGTCGTTAACACCAGTTAGCGCACTCTCAGGCTTGTTTTATTTCCAACTTGCTGTGTTGTAACGGTAACTGTTCCACTGGCTTGCCTCATTTTACATTTTTCCACCGTTCCCAGAGCCCGTTCGCAGTTTCGTGGTGAGATGACAAAGGGCAATTGTGGTTATTTACTTAATCAAAGGAGACAGTTTCACGTGGCTTTCCACCAGCCATTGGTCGAGTCAAACCGGCTGACATTTTACTCTACGTCTCTATACCTTGTTGAAATGCACAGGGGCGCTGTTAAATCTTCCAATGTTGTAATTGTTTTTATATCAGGATACTTTTTGATTTGATTGTTTCCTGAAACTTAAAATTGCTAAAAAAGCAAGTTTCAGGGCTGCCAACTCTCACGCGTTGGCCGTGAGACACACGCATTTGACTGGTTTCACACGCCACACCCCCGATTTCTCACGCTGAAGTGTCAACCCGGTCGGTCAAATTTCTGAAAGATGAGTTTATCTATGTTTTTACCTGTTGAGCCGCTCGTGATCGACTAGTTGTGCTTTCAGAGACTGTGAGGGGGTTCAAGAGCGCTCCCTGTCTGTAGTTTCGAATTGTCGCAAACTGAGAACATTTTTGCACGAGCCATCCCAGGTGTATTTCCCCGGCTTCAGGTATGAGCTCTGAGAATCACAGACCCGTCCGTCGCTTCGTGTCCACTCTCTCTGTAAAGATAGAGGTGAGCAGCGCGGCTGGTAGCGTAGCAACATCAGTTCATGTTAGTGGACTCGCTCTGGGGTGGGCAGTGACAAGTTGCATCCGTCTAGTCCTCCGATAATGCGCAGCATACAGCCGCCTCTAAACTTGCCAGAGACCCAAATGGGCCCTGTCTGTGTGACGGTCTGAGTGAGATCCACCATATCAGCGGAGCAATACATGCACAGCAGACTATTACACTCTCCACATCTCGGACACAGGTGGAGAGTTATATTTTTAATGTGCATAAAGTTGTAAACAAGAGCAGAAATCTGATGAAAACACATCTGAGCTACTATACAATATATCATACTGCAACGTTGGGCCACTATTGTGCTTCTCTAACCTCTGTGCATCTCTAAATGTAACTGTAAATAATTCATTCAATGTTTTATAAAATGAACAAATAGTCTTTATTTTCCCAAAAAAGTAAATACAGTAAGGGGGGCACAGAGGATGAGGGACAAATATTACTGAGCCTTGGCACAAAGGTTAAAGGATTAGAATTTATGCAAAACAGTGGTTCTCAATCTTTAGAATTTCAGTGGTCTAGTTGATCCCTCAACATTAGTTTAACTTTGGGTCCCTGGTCCCTACACCAGGGACCCCTGGACCTGTTCCCCACAGACCCAAATCTTCTCAGCTGTTGCTGACATATGCTACTGTCTCTTCATGTGATTCATTATGTTTGGCACATTGTGTGGGTCAGTTCTTATATCATAAGAAGTTAATAATGTAAATGCTAAATGCCCTAAAACCTGTTGATACTACAACAATGCAAAGGTTCTTAACCCTACAGTTTTGCACATATCATGCAAGACTTGATTTCTCCATTTTTTTTTGCACAAAACTCTCCAGAAAGTGCCATTTAATGGTTTATTTTTCAAATTTTTTTCCTGGGGGCGGCATACCCCCAGACCCCCTAGGTAGAGCCCCATCCCCCCACATTTAACAAATCCCAATTTAAACCCTGAAGTATAGGCTAATGATGCTGAAAGAGCCAAAGAAATTGCTTTGTACGCGGCAAAATATGGGTTGCCCCCAAA
>NC_045736.1:1394051-1394213 GCF_008692095.1 Etheostoma spectabile | reverse complement strand
TGGGGTGGGCAGTGACAAGTTGCATCCGTCTAGTCCTCCGATAATGCGCAGCATACAGCCGCCTCTAAACTTTGCCAGAGACCCAAATGGGCCTCTGTCTGTGTGACGGTCTGAGTGAGATCCACCATATCAGCGGAGCAATGACATGCACAGCAGACTATT
>NC_045736.1:1375807-1393854 GCF_008692095.1 Etheostoma spectabile | reverse complement strand
AATGTTTTATAAAATGAACAAATAGTCTTTATTTTCCCAAAAAAGTAAATACAGTAAGGGGGGCACAGAGGATGAGGGACAAATATTACTGAGCCTTGGCACAAAGGTTAAAGGATTAGAATTTATGCAAAACAGTGGTTCTTGTTTCCCCTGGGAGGAACTTACAGAGATTCCAGGTCAAGTAGTCACTTACACTTACTCACCTTATTCCATTCCTACTAACTTCCTAAGCTATTGAGTTTTGAAAAAAATTGCAGGAACTTAATAAGTACAAGACAGAAGAAATATGAATAGCTCTATCACGGCAACAATTTTATTGGTTAGATCCTTGAGACTCAGCCTAATAACAAAAACCCTGTCCATGTTACTACAAATGACCATGTTTTTTGATGTCTAACCCTGGTTGACTCTGTTAAGAAATGCGCAGGACGTCTCGTCTCACCACTTCTTTGGAGGCTCCCACCACGTCACACTGACCTTGAAGAAAAGACCTGGGAGACTTTTGGGATCCCTCTTCGGTCAGACACACTTTATTATTTATTGCTTGCAAACAGATGGCAACCATGAGATTGGTTGCCCTATTCTGAGTGAAAGTCGAGGGTTGGAGATCTGAGGGTTTGCATTCTAAATGTTTAATTGATACTGACAAACAGACTTTACCAAGAAAACAACCGATGGTGTTGACAATCACAGTATACTTAATAGGATTTGAGGAGTGGTCCTGCACTTATTCAAGAAATAAGGGCTTAAAACTGTAAACACTACCCGCTTCCGTTCACAGCTATACCCTACTGCTGAATATTCACCGCAACACCTAACACCACAACACATGGCACACACACACACACCAAAGCTATAACCTACTGCTTGAATATTCACCGCCCACCTACAACCACACACATGCGCAGCTATAACCTTTCTGCTGGAATATTTACTGCCAAACCAAACACACACAGCTTAATCTTAATGCTGATTTACCACTGTCACCCAAACACCACACACCCACACACACACACCACAAACACACACACAACACAACACACACACTACCTTCTCTCTCAACCGCTCACTTGCGTTACTCAGTATTTTTTTACAAGGAGTTCCCTACTGTGTCTTGTAACCTTTGTGTAACACTTGGTTTGAAGAATCAACATTTGAAGAACTATATTAAAAAAACGTGTCAACCTGAAAAGCATTTCTTATCTTCTGTCCTGAAGAAAAAAAAAAAAAACCTTTATGTCTTATTTTCTTTGGCTTCCAGGCATGGGCTGTTATCAACCTGCGGGAAAGCCAAAGTGATGAACTGACTGTGTGCACCATTTGCTCTGGGTTCCGTATGCCCGGGGAAACAACGAGTCCCGCAATCTGGTGAGTAACAACACCTCATCTCGATTTCTATGCTGTTTGATCTATCCATACGAGATGTTTATAAAGTGGTTTTGTCTTTGCTTTAAAGCTTTAGCGACTGTGATATGTGTGAGGAGGCGTGTCCTGGTGCTGCACATGCGTCAGATACTTTGACGAGCCTTGGCTTCACATCACCGGATTTTGTTTGGTTGGAAGAAAGGCTTAACTGCATAGTATACAACGTGGAAAATGTGTATCTGCCTATAAAAATGACAAGATTTCAGTTTAGAAACGCATCAAATATTCCCTATTCTCACACAATTCCCTTCTCTTCTTTATCTTTCTTTCCGGCTCTCATGGTTTACGTTTAAAGTAACAAGAAATCTCAGTCCTCTGGTCACTCAGAACTCGTCATTCCCTTTCCGTTCCACTGCAACAAATCGTTTAAACAAATACTCCCATCAATGCTTTAGGGATTTAGGGACCTTTTATGTTGAAAAAAGTCAAATATCTTTGACTGAATTTATGCATAAAGTGTAGTTTGGTGCGACCAAGCCTAAAAAAGTATTGTAAAAAAAAGTGCCAATTTCTTTTGCAAAAAAAAAACCTTTGCAAACAGTGACAAAAACTTTAGAACGACAACCTCCATGTTGAAAATTGACAAAAACGTGGCCGAATCATTTTGGTTAGCAGATGCCCGATTACAACTTTGCTAGGCAGATTCGATTTTGCCGCTTATATACGATTTTAAGATGATTCCGATTTCATATTTTCAACCCCTTTAAGCACACACAAATATTTCTTTTCTATCTTTTCTTTAATAGTACATTTTGCATAGAACGTAGAACTTTTAAACAGGAATTGATGCCCCTTAAGAAGTATATAAATGTACTCCTGGTGCGGGAAATTCACACCACATCTAAAGTGCATTGTTATTGAAGATCCATTTCCTTCTTTTCACATCCAAGCCAACTAAACAAATTTGATATATTTCAAACAACTTCTGAATGCTTGAAAACAGGAAAACAGGTAACAGCTGGACAGAGGGGCGATGCTTGTGCACTGTGTGATGCTGAGTTGCGAATGTTAAGCATGTGGCACCCGAGTGATTGACCGAAAAAAACATAAAACTAATGAATATACGAGCCGATCAAAATCTGCAAGGGACGGATTTGGCCCACAGGCCTGAGTTGGACACTTGATAACGTGACGGTGTTTTCTCAAACTTGGTTGCAGCAGACCAAAAAATAACACACCAACCACCTGACACAGTAGACTATGTTGTGTACAATGTTTTGTGAGTTATGATAGGGTTGATCAGAAGATTCCAGAGTTTTTTAATATATAGCCTACAGCCTGGATCACAATCCATCCGGATCACTTTTATGCTCTTCACACGCCACGCTTATAAGTATACAGCAATGTAAATGTTGGCCCTCGCCTTATCAGCACATTAATCCATAATATACCTACAGGTTAAGGGGCACACACCTTATGTTATTTCCATGGCAGAGGAAAAGTTCAATCCAATATGTGAACAAGAGCTGCTCTCATCTCTCTCTCTCAAAGCTCAAACTGTGATATCATCACGTATAAAGTCTGCACTGCTCCGTGTCCTATTAGACATTAAATAGGCACAACCATAGGCATAATAACATTTTGAAAATGGGCGTATAGTTCCCCTTTTAGTAAGCCTTAAGATTCCCACAGCTAATAAAGTTCACTTAATCACTTACTCAACTATTCAATTCTACTATCTACCAATCATTTTTGTGAACCTAAATGATATACAGGCTGGATCAAATCTGCAAGGGGACGATTTGGTCTGCGGGCCTGAGTTTGACACTTTGTAACGTGAAGGCTTCTCAAACTTGGTTGCAGCAGACCAATAAAGAAAAAATTTAAAAACACCAGACACAGTAGACTATGTTGATATAGTTTTTGGGAGTTATGATTCACTGTCTGTGTAGCAAATATCTCTGTACTCATTAAGTGGTAGCTAATCTAAGCTCATTAGGTGTAGTTAAAGGTAGCTTGTAGAGATTTTGACTAGGGTTATTGCAAATACATTCCAAACGCTCCTCACTGATGGTGGCAAATAAAGCTGCAGTTGGTAACTTTATATGTCCATTTGCTGAAACAGTCTCTCCTGACAATAGAACATAGACAGATTTCTGTACAAAGACATCCATGTTCCTCTGCCCCCTCTAGTGCTTCCTTATTGCTGTTGCAAGACTCCGAGGAGTCTTTAACACAGTGTCAATGAAGCTGCTTTGCATTTTTTTTAACTAGCAGCATTTCTCAAAATGAATATAGATTGTTCTGCGTGCCTATTTCGCGCCTCAAATGTTTTCTAAACATTTTTCAACCAGTGGACGTGCAGGATGTGCTGACTGTCGACAGGTCACTGAATGCCAGTGTGCCATCAGTCACGTGCACAGTATTACTGCATGGACCTTCAGATTACTCCTTAAAGTCATTTTAAGACATGTCATTGTGATGTCTTGGGCTGCTCTTTTGGGTAAGTAAAAAGTCCACTTTACCAGTTGAAATGTGGCGTGAGGGAAAGAATTCCTTAAGGCAACGTTACCCTTTGTCAATGTAACAGCTTTGGTGACCTTACCAGGGTCGCGCCACTGTAGCTTTGAAATAGCACATCAACATCAAGTCCTTAAATACGCACGAGCCCTGAAGTAAATGAAAAAGGCAAGTCTTAAAGAAACACATTGGAACACCAATTCGTATAAATGGTAAAGGAATATTTTTACCCTCGAAATGAGATTTGTATTAATTAATCACCAATGGATGTCTTAAATTCTTGACAAAACCTTTTTAGCATCCTCCACGGATATAGAATTTAAAAACAGAGTCTCGATGCATTGTAGTAATAGTCTCTTTTGTTGGAGAACATCCCTTAATGTTGTTTAAAAAAAGAAAAAAAAAAAGGTACAAATGCGATTAGCGGACCAAAGGCATATCGGCTCACCGTCACCTCCCGCTAAATAGACCGTCGCCTCGCAGAGCCTACCAAAAAACTTAAAAGTGCATTGGTGCTGTCCTCCTCACTCTTATTTATATCCATTTTACTGCCAGTACTTCACTCAAACACCACAAAAATATCACCACCCAGCGTTAGTTGCTAACCTTAGTGGGCAGTATGATTGTGATGTTGGACTTCAACACTGATGACAATAGTGTTACCAATGGTAATGTGAAATAAATAGAGCATTTATTCAGCATGTAGTCACGAGTGACTGATGACAAAGACCAGGATGTGACAGGTTCACATCATATGCACCGAATGTCTTCCAAAGTTATATGAAAGCCTGAATGCACCACTAAACAGCAGCCAGGTATACTATGAGCTGTCAAGGAACACCGTCTTATTTTAACAAAAGCAGGCAGTGTGAAGCCATTGGAGAGCACAGCCTTCTCGCCGTAATACGTATTTAGCCTTGAATGTAGACTTTCAAGGAGGCAGCAACTGAACTGAACAAAGTGTTGTTTGTGCTCGAGGGACTTATCTCATGACTCAATCTTAAGTCAATTGAATCTCTAGATCAACAAAGCTGAATTCTTATTATCCAACAGCGCTTACTGTACTTCCTACATCTGACCTGTCACACGTATTTCCAAACTCTCACCTGTAAACTATATTTTGCATTTGAAAGAAATTATTAATTCCAGATGACATGCTAGCCATAAAGCTTTTCTTACACCTTTCTACATGGACCACAGAACGAAGATTGAGAAAGTGGGTGGATTTGTGCCTGCAAGGGAATGAAGGTCTATAAGCAAGACTTTCAGTTACAAATACTCTTACAGAAAAGTTGCCCACTGCAACCTGTCAGGTTGGTCACTGAGTATTACTGTTATTATTATTATTATTATTATTATTATTATTATTATTATTATTATTTTATTATTATTTATTATATATTACCTCTGCCAAGAGGTAAAATTTGCTATTTGGTTTGTTGGTTTCTTTGTCTGTTTATCAGCAGGATTACAGAAAAATACTGCCAGATTTCCATGACATGTTTGTAGAAGGGGTAGCTGACCAGGACAAACCGTAAATTTTTGGAGCAGTCCGAATCCTGGGGCCGATACACTAAATTAGAATTATCTTTGACTTTTGTTAACATTGCGAGATAGCGCATTGCCTTGGCAGAGTCTGCCCTCTCGGTGTGCCTTTCTAGTGTGCAACCTCTGTCTTTTGAAAGTTCAAGTGAGCTCTAAATCATCCTCAGAAAAAAAAAATAAATCTAGGCTGGATCCCTCTGCAGAGCACTGTTTTGGACTGATAGGAAACTAAGTCACAGATACATGCTTCTTTTTATAACCCATAAAGGGAAAACAATGTGCCTCTGCGGCCTCCTGCCATACTCTGGTAGCATACACCCATACAGAAAGATTAACACACTAACACTGCCATTCGGTACAGTTCAGACAACCTTACCTTTGAAAACCACCGGCGTGTAAACTCCATGCCAAATTAATGAGACATAATTTGATGCCCAAACTAACAAAGTATTCATTAGGTTTGAAATACTATGTTAACTTAAACACATCCATAACTGGTGTGAGTGGGTACATACGTAAGTTACCTAACCCCCTACAGAACATTAAATTTGGATTGTTTTGATTAAAAAGAAGCTATTTTGCAGATTCAATCAGGTCATCTTATAGGTTACACAAAGCAGTTAGTTATAGGGTTTCTAAGTAAACCAATGATAGCAATCAGCATTGGCTTAAACATGTTTTTGTTATGTCAATGTTCAAACAAAGAAAGAGGCTCATCTCAGAAAACGTCGCTATAACCAACACGGGGATCTTTGTCAGGCTGACGGCTTGTTTGATTTATCTGAACAAGATTAAATATCAGATTAATAATTGGGATTAGTGAGAACCATGCCACTAAGAGCAGTACATCAAACTAAAAATGGAGGTAAAGTATGGTGCTATAGATGACATAAAAATGACACACTCAGGCACATTCATTCTAAAAGCTTCACTGGGCATATTCTCAGCATTTTCATGCTTCACTTTGACACAGTTGCTCACATGGAACCTAACTGCCCAGTACATCTGCTGTGGTCAGTGGACAGTTGTACTACACCCATGCGGATAAATGGCTTAGACAGGCACAGACGGTTTGGTGGGATTTGTTGATTAGGGTAGGTTAGCAATCATTGCCTTTCCCCAAACATCTCCTAACTTGTTATAAATTTAATTCATTAGTATCAGGTATATTAGCCATAGTGTATAAAGAAGGGTGTATATATTAGACCCAATGGGACCTATTACAAAGTGTGTACACACACACCCACAACTTTACAGACCCATGACTAATCTACACAAACAGTGCAGATACAGTTTAAACACCTTCATGCACTTAAATATGTAGCTTTACATCCTTATTTAGCTATAAAGTAGGTCCTCTCGCCCCTATCCCTAAACTGGCCACGAGGAGCACTAAAGCATTAGTCAAATATATGATCGCTTCCAGGACATGATCCCAGAGACTCCTGTGTTTAACTTTCAAATGTCACCAGGGTTCCCAAAACCAATGCCAGCTTAACAGCCGCCTCCTCCCCTCTGCTACTGGCTACTCTTTACAGTACCTGTAAAGAATTGTCTTTATTGACCATGGTTAACAACCTGGGTTATCCCACACATTCATCAGTAAACGTAACTGTATATATAGGATCTGACGGATCTGACGGTAATTTGACCCGCTAGCACCCCCCTCTTCGTCCTCAACTCCCGCGCTGCAGGGCTTCAGTTGGGATGAGTGCACACATCGTCGGGGAAACATCTATTCCAGAGTCATCCCCCACCAGCTACGCCATCATCTGGAAGTCTCTTTAGATAGACCTTAGGGGTCCCTAATACTGTATCTGGAAGTCTCTTTTTATATAGACTTAGTGGTCCCCAACTATGTCTGAGTCGTCTTTTGATAACATAGGGTCCCTAATACTGTCTCTGAAGTCTCTTTATATTAGACCTAGTGGTCCCCTAATACTGTATCGAGTCTCTTTATATAGACCTTAGTGGTCCCCAAATACTGTATCTGAATCCTTTATATAGACCTTAGTGTCCCCTAAGACTGTAACTCGAAGTCTCTTTTATATAGACCTTAGTGGTCCCCTAATACTGTATCTGAAGTCGTTTTATATAGACCTAAGCGGTCCCCTAATACTGTATCTGAAGTCTCTTCTCTTATAGGCCTTAGTGGTCCCCTAGTCTCTTTCCCAAATTGGTGCAGATTCCAGCCACTAGAGCCAGTCCCACATGAGCTTTCCTTAGGATGTGCCATTTTCTGAGTCTGTAGCTTTTGAGGAGAGAGGGGAGGAAAGGTGAGCTGGGGGTAGCCTTGCCCAACTGCTACTTGCTCGTTTAAAGCCAGGATATTCTATCTCATGGGGGGCCAATTCTCTGGGCGGCAAAGCAGAGAAAGGGAGTAACCTTATGAAATCAAAAGGGGCACGATTCCAGCTCAGCCATCATTTGAGCTTTAATTTTCTCAAAGGCAGAGCAGAATACCCACACTGTTTACACCTAGGGGAATGCTATTAATTTTTAAAAAAACCTCATAAGTAAAATGTTCATGCCATGGGACCTTTAATAAATTGCTGCTTATCTTGAAAGCTGACAGATGCACCTGCGGATTGACACGCTTCAAGTACCACCGTTGTGGGCTACTAGAAAATGGTGTGGATGTTTTGACGAACATCATGGCGCTGGTGTGTGTTGCCCTTACTCCAAATAGATGTCAGAACAGTCATCCATGGCTTTGTGAGACAGAAATAGTCAGTCCCGATTTGGTTGGGTATAGTTGCATTTAAGCTGGAACACGTTTATTAAATAATTTAACTGTACACAATAACATGGTTACAAACTTAAATAGTGGATGACTTAAAAGTATTTTCCTACAAATTATTTTTGTTCTTGAGCAAAATAGGATGGTGTCAATTTGAGCAGAATAAATTTTCTTCATTAGTAGAGGCAGTTTCTTTTATGCTACATGCTGCTTATTTTTTTTGGCTGTCTTAAACTGTGACTGTCATCAGCTATCAGACAGAGAGACATAATGACAGGGATGTGTTGGTCCACAATCATGTAATCAGCCTCTGCAAAGTAGAAAGTGAAATGTTACCAGGTATTTAGTCATAGACAGTTAAAAAGTCCCATTAATGCTGCAAACTACCAGATCTTACTTCCGTCCTTAAGAAAAAATACATGCTTCAACCTCTCGGAATTATGCAATAAAAACGCCTGATTTCCAGTACAGTAAAATAGAAAGAGAGAGAGAGAGAGAGACAGACAGAGAGAGAGACAGACAGCACAGACAGACAGGCAGGCAGACAGACAGACAGACCGCAGCAAATTATTTTGCCTGCAGGTCTTCACCACTGGTTAAAACACAGACATATCTATACGCACAGACATTGACAGCAGTGTTATTCAGTAATAGTGAAATTAATAAAACAATGTCAAGCACATGAGATAACACAAATTTTTTAAAGTGTTGAGTGTATTGATCTGGAAATAATAGGAAATGTGTTATCAGTCCGATCACAAAATCTGCTGAGAAGCCTGACAGATTAGTACTCCTGCTGGTCGTAGCAACACAGTAAACTGTATGGTCATTTATAGCAGATAAAGTAAGCATGAACAATGTCAGTCTGTGGGTGACTGCATTCCCTCCACCGTGAAAAGGAATTGAGGTGCGATGCTGTGGTTTGCCGTTGTAAAGCTGGGGAAATGATGATGGTGAGAGTCTACACGCCATTCAACATGCAAGATTCATCCACTAAACCAGTAGTAACATGGAGCTACCACTTTGATGGCTTCGTTGACTTGTCACTCAGAATATCCAGGCACGCATTTCAATTGTTAGCCAACTCTAACCCCCCCCCCCCCCCACACACACACACACACCCACCACACACACACACACACACACACACCACACACACACACCAAGGGGCATCCTAATCGGGGGCACCCATCATGTCTTTCCCTGCCCATGTAAAGGAAAACACTTGCCATGCATGGTCAAACCATGACGACACGGCTAGACCGTGTTTGCCCGAAAGCTGGGGAGTATTTTCGGTTGCACGCCAAAAGTGACGTCACGAATTGTGATGCATCGACCACATGACTCCATGTCCTGGCCAATGAGTTGGCAGGTTTCATTGTGTCTTAGTGATAGGGGGATTAATATTTCAATTCCATTTGGCTTATTTTTTGTTCAGCTGAAGTGGTGGTCACAGTTTGGGAGCTGCTAAAGGTAAATCCTTTCTGAATACTAAAAATGCGGGACAGATGTTATGGAGTTTCATGGTCAATGTTGCGATTCTCACAGAAGGATAAATCTCTTCTGCTGGTGACTATTTGGTATGAGACGCAGTGTGAATCTTGGGCGGGCGGGGGGGGGGGGGGGGGCAGATCAGACAAATTTTTTTTTGAACGTCTTCAGTGAATCGCACTGAGATGTTTTGTCTTTGTTTTAATTTATGTTAGACTATGGATTTATCATTCAATAGATGTCAAGTGCAAACAATAGGGTGCGGTCATGATGGCCTTCAGTTACATAAACTATCACATTTCTTGTAAATGACTTGCATTTTCATCATTAGTGTGCTAAGTTGTGTGTGGCAGATTTCCTGTGAATGATAGTCTTATATTGTCTGGAAACATGGAAATCAGTTCACAATGCAAATGAAAAACAGAAGCATTCTACATGAAAACAGAGTGACAGTGTATTGTTTCTGTGTCTATAACTTATGTTATGAATCAGTATTGGATAGATTTATGGTCTCCATAAACACGACCATGGTCAACAAGGAAAAGCTAGCATTGTCTTTTCATTGGATGTCTTTGGTCAGACCGAAGAAAAAGGGAAACAGTCAGTGGGTATACTTATTAACAGACACGCACCTAATAACTATTAGCACATCCAAGCTAATGCCAGGTGGCAGGGGAACAATGCAAAATGGCGTCAGCTTGTAATTGTAATTTAGGCCGAAAACTCAACCAGGCCAACTGATTAGAGATGACAGGTTTATACCCCCTTTACGGGGCACATGGGTCTGGCAGGATGGCTGCTTGCAGACTAAGTGCAGCAACAAAAGACTCCTTCACGTTTATCTGCAGAAATACTCAATCTCCCCTTTCCTACATCTAATTTTTCACAAATGCACAAGGCTGTTCATGGCTTAGGGACCATTTTGAAATTTAGAAAGTGCTCTGCTGCTGTGATGCGCTAATAGGACACAGTAGCTAGCGGTGACGTTTATCCAAACAAAAAGGACACGTCTTCTGCAGGGTTAGGCCTATAATTTTCTAAGATGTTCCTGGCAAGCAATGGCACTAATTGTGTCCCGCTTATATTGAGAAACGCTGCATGCTCTGATGATTGAAGAAGAGGACTACAGAATAGGCGGAAAAGCCAAGTGCTGGCTGAAATATGGTCAAATGCCTTTTCTGCCCAAACCTCCCAAGGCAAAGTACATTTTAAATCTGGAGTTACAACCGCTCTCTCATGGGCTCATGATAAGCTGTACTTTGTTAAAGCCCTTCGGACAATAATATCAAAAACAACAAAGTTTGTCAATTTTACATTTTGGGCGTTAAAAAAAATTTCTGGATAAACTATTCTAACACAGTCCTATTAGTTTACAAGTGGAAAGGCCAAAATGATAGTAACTGTATTATTAATGAAGAGTTTCACTCACACATAGCTTTACATCTGCTTTTTGAATAAGTTTTTGGGACAGAAAAAGGGAAGGGAATTTAATTATTTTCATTTCATTTATTTTTTTTTCCAACTCCACGACCTAACGCACAATACAGCACATTTTGTACAGAATGTCGCAAAAAAGAAATAATGGAAAAAAATGTCACTACTGCTAAAGAAAGATCTCCGTTACAAGAAGAGAATCAAATCTCCCCTTGAGCTTTTACTGTACATCCTTTTAGAATGTCCTTGAAAGCGGTCTTCCTCACACTATGACTCACTTGTATTTCCTATAAGTATAGCTTTTTAGACTTGAACTTTTACATTTTTTTTCCAAACAATAATTGTGAAATGTTTCATAAATAATATCTTTTTTTGAGATTACAGTCAATTAATTTACCTTCTGGCAGATATAAGTGACTGATTGAAATGGGAGTTGATGAAGCTGGCTTCCATAGCCACCAACGTAATACAGGAGAATCTGACATGTCTTACAGCGTGGGATGTAGTTTTTTTATTTTTTTATTTAAACTGCATGACATTTTAACTCTTATTGTCTATACTACAGGGCAATGTTTTCAATACATCAAATGTATGTCGCTGATTCAGTAACACATTGTACCAATTGTATGGCTTTTTTTTTTTATTCCTATTCTGCATGACTAATTAGGCCTTATTGACACATCCTGCAACCGGCCTCTGGCAAAAACGCAGGTTCTTTCTGTTCCTTTCAATGGAATGGGGGTAGCGAGTTTAGCTGCGGCGGGGTTGCCGCAGGGGGGACACGCAAAAACTTAAGACCACATGCATGGAGAAACGCAACCCCACGTCACACCATGATCCTGACTAATAGCAGTCAGTCACTCATGAATTTCACTTCGTTTATATAACACAAATCACTAACAAAAATAAAATACCACAAGTCAACTAACGTCAGCGTGATAACAACTACCTAAATGACAGAACCATCTTAGGGAAAAGTGTATTTGAGGTATACTTTAATGTTTGTAGTTTGGGCCATATATCCGCAAGATTAATAATATTAAACCAGGATTAATCACCTATACTGCCCAGCCACCGGGGGCGATCAAGCATGACTGCACTTTGGGGAGCTGTCAATCCGTCCATCTTTATATACAGTCTATCTACCGAATGTTCTGTAAAGCATCAGTGTCCATCTACGGTTAAAAAAGCAAGCAACACTGTTACGCGACAGCCGCAGGGCGGGGAGCGGTACAAACACTAAACTAGGCTCAGTGATAGGTACGGTAAATCAGCTGACAAAGACAAAATCACCCGTTTCACACACTTTGCCTTCAGAAATTGCTACAATTTGGTTATTGTGCTAAAGAACTGCAGAAAAATTAGTTAGAAACAAAATAATTGCACAGGAATGCCAATGCCTCAGAGTGCACCAATACATTAGAGTGTTACCATAAGAATGATGCTGCCATATTCAACATGTCAGCTAGTTTTTCTGCCTCACCTCTCACCCATGGTGATTGCTTAAATGAATAGATATTTTGATTTGCTTTCTTGCTGACAGTTGATGAGAAGATTAATACCCCCTATGTCTGTGCATACAGTAAATATAGTCTGTTGTGTTGGCGAGCTTAGCCCAAGAACTGGAAACGGGGACTAGCTAGCCTCTCTGCCCACTGTAAAAACACATCCACCTAATTGAACGTCTCAAGGTCTGATCAACATGCAACATCTTCTTTGGTTATCTGTACAAAAACCAGGGTGAACAATGACTAGCTGTAGTTAGTCTGGGGGATTATGTGCCAGAGTATCTCTGGCCAGGTCTTCCCACTGCATAACTATAAAAGGTTGCCAGGCAACCAGCAGAGAATGCAAGATGGCATTGCTCCTTGCTTTCACAAAATGTCAACTATTCCATAATGCTTTATGTGCTGCATGCTGAGGCTAACTAGCCAGATGCATCAGCGAGGCACACATGTTGCCATTGTTCTCTGGTCTTTACATTATTGTCATTTTGTTTTTGATCAGAAAAAGGTCTGTGGAAGACTGTTTGTTTCAATAACAAAAATGCAATTTACATCATTTTGGACCATTTCATTACACAATCTGTGTCTAAAAGTTGGTAAAACTAGAACATATAATACATATTAATAAAAAAAAAATACTCAAAAAGATCACACCAAAAGCTTAAAGACACAAACTTCTGAAGTCCACCGGACAACTACACCATTAGATCTAGAAAAGTAAGTAGTTATTTTGATGCTCCCATATTTTTAACATTCATTCAGCTCAAGGGGTGCCCAGAACCATGGTTGCCAGCATACGCTATAATGGTAGGGAAAATCCTGTACTTACCTAAATCTTACAATTGTTTAAAGGTTCTCTAAAAGAGCACATACGTCAGGTGCTCCTTAACCTCAGTAGTAGTAGGACCATATTTCAAACAGCAGGGCCACATGCACAAATGGGTTAAAGTGGTATGGTGCATCATCAAGGGGCAGCACAACACGCAGATTGGGACTAATTTAAATAAGAAGTCATAATTTAGAGATGCAATTCAGTAAACCATAATCAACACAGGACATGGAGGCCAACCTCCCTTTGCACCAGAATTCAAGATGAACCCTTAGCCAAATGCTTCCAGCAAGGCCAGCATAATATTGAGCAGTTTTTGCCCCGTTTTTTTCTTTTTAGAAGATTACAGAGTGAGCACACATTCATGGACAGACACGGGACAGAGTTTGGATGATTACTGACACATAAGCTTGTTAGCACCTTGGTTGCTACTCACATGCTTTTTTTTTTTGGTATACTGTTTATTGATCCCCAGTGGGAATTACAATTTACACTCGTTTGTAGTAAACACTACACACGGCCTGAAAACACACAAATGCTAAGGACCTATTCATGTACGAATGAGAGATGTCAGAGGAGTGGGATGCAGCTGGACCAGCGCCGTGAGCGGTGGGGGCTACGGTGCCTTGCTCAAGAGCACCTGGCAGTGCCCCTTTCTGCCACCTTTAAAACAAACACACTGTGGTCATTGAGCGGAACAAGTTACAGTGTGTGAAAAAGTGTTTGCCCCCTTCCTCATTTCCTGTTCCTTTGCATGTTTGTCCACACTTAAGTGTTTTCGGACCATCAAACCAATGTAAACATAGTCAAGGACAACACAAGTAAACACAAATGCAATTTGTAAGAAGGTGTTTATTATTAAAAGGTGAAAAAAAATCCAAACCATCATGGCCTGTGTGAAAAAGTGATTGCCCCCCTTGTTAAAACATACTATAAGCTGTGGTTGTCCCACACCTGAGTTCAATTTCTCTAGCCACACCCAGGCCTGAGTATTTGCCACAAACCTGTTCACAATCAAGGCATCACTTAATAGACTGCTTGACACAGTAAGGTCCACCAAAGATCCTTAAAAGCTACACATCATGCCGGACCCAAGAAATTCAGGAACAATTGAGAAAGAAAGTTAATAAAAGAGTTGTCCCAGACTTTTGGGACAACTTCTTTGGACCGATGAGACAAAGTGGAACTCTTTGGAATGTGTGTCCATATCTAGCGGCGTAGAACACTGCATTTCATAAAAAGAACATTATACCAACAGTAAAATATGGTGTGTGTAGTGGATGGTCTGGGGCTGTTTTGCTGCTTCAGGACCTGGAAGCTGCCGTGATAAAAGGAACTATGAATTCTGCTGTCTACCAAGAGATCCTGAAGGAGAATGTCCGACCTCTGTTCGTGTACTCAAGCTGAAACGAACTTGGTGTCTGCAGCAGGACAATGATCCTAAACACACCAGCAGTCCACCACCGAATGGCTGAAGAAAAAACAAATGAAGACTTTGGAGTGGCCTAGGCAAAGTCCTGACCTGAATCCTATTGAGATGTTGTGGTATGACAGGCCATGATGGTTTGATTTTTTTTCACCTTAATAATAAACACCTTCATTTACAAATTGCATTTGTGTTTACTTGTGTTGTCCTTGACTATTGTTTAAATTGGTTTGATGTTCCAAACACTTAAGTGTGACAAACATGCAAGGAACAGGAAATGAGGAAGGGGGCAAACACTTTTTCACACCACTGTAGGACAGTGTATATTTTTATACAGTATTTTTGCAGTTTTAAAAAATAGCATCACCAGGAGGTGCAAAGAGCACTAAGCCTACCACTACACGCGCCAACTTGGCAGTTGGGGCTGGTGAGTAATTTGCTTTGTACACCATTTGTCACTTCACAGGAACAAATAACTTTAACAGAACGTGAAATTAGGGCAAGTATGAAATACTTTGCCTCTGCCAATACCAATTTTGCAATAAAAACTAAAAACATTAATAAATGAAGCCCTAATCCATGGGCTGGTGATTCAAATTCAGAAACTGGCCGACAACACTCTCATTCAAACGCTTTCCAATGTGTAAGATTTAGGAATTAGAAAATGACATCCCTGTGCTAAGAAATTCACACAGAAAACTTCACACATCGTCATTATAGGACACCGCAAGACACTGGTTTGGTACGGGCAGCCAAATATCAACCATGAAAGTGGTCAATATTCTCAGGACAGATACAAAAAATCTGAGGAAAACTGTAACAGCAGCAGCAGAGCTGTATGTCTCCTATGCTACTCTCCTCCGCTCAGTACACTATTGTTGTTTTCCTCCGTTGCATTGAATGGAGTGATTGATAGCTAACTGGTGGTATTATTAAGATTCAACTGTATGAAGGCCAAGTTGGTGAGGGGAGCATTTGTTGTTCCGGCCCATTTAAAAACACATAGACAGGACTAAGAGCAATTGTTCGGTTATTGGAGGATCTGTCAGACCTTGGTAAATTAAACTGCCCCTGAATTTAAACACCAAAAAGGCATGAACATACACCACCCTCTGGTGTCATTTTACAAAGTTCATGGTGTGTAGAATATATTCAATGACATTGGCCTATGTTTGCCGTGCAAAGTAGCTTTGACAGGCATAAAACACTCCTCTAATTGCTGAATTTGTCTTTCAGTCAACGTTAAATAGGGCTTTATTTGAACTTACTTTATACAGTAAGTTCAAAACCACCGAACCCTCCAGTACTCTATTAACAATCCCAAACGGTGAAAAGTTGGCCCTGACACATTCAAGGCTTCAGCATCCACGCAAACAAAATTCAAGCTTCAACCATTATTTTTTGAAGCCAAAGCGGGACACAACCTTATATTATATACCATAAAGAAGCTTGTAGTAGCAAGTAAAATATATTTTACTCACCATATTGAGGTCATTATCGGCTCTTCGTGGAGGCCAAGCCAACAGGTTAGCTAATATCCAGGTTTCATTAGTTAAATCCCCACTGCTAGCGGAGGTGTTCTTTTGTTTGTTGAGACTTTGCTGCAAGCTAGCTACAGCACAGTGTAGCATAGCTAGTTAGCTTAGGCTGCTGATGTCGTTAACACCAGTTAGCGCACTCTCAGGCTTGTTTTATTTCCAACTTGCTGTGTTGTAACGGTAACTGTTCCACTGCTTGCTCATTTACATTTTTCCACCGTTCCCAGAGCCCGTTCGCAGTTCGTGGTGAGATGACAAAGGCAATTGTGGTTATTACTTAATCAAAGGAGACGTTTCACGTGGCTTTCCACCAGCCTTGGTAGTCAAACGGCTGACATTTCTCTACGTCTCTATACTTGTGAAATGCACAGGGGCGCTGTTAAATCTTCCAATGTTGTAATTGTTTTTATATCAGGAACTTTTTGATTTGATTGTTTCCTGAAACTTAAAATTGCTAAAAAAGCAAGTTTCAGGGCTGCCAACTCTCACGCGTTGGCCGTGAGACACACGCATTTGACTGGTTTCACACGCGCCACACCCCCGATTTCTCACGCTTGAAGTGTCAACCCGGTCGGTCAAATTTCTGAAAGATGAGTTTATCTATGTTTTTACCTGTTGAGCCGCTCGTGATCGCAGTTGTGCTTTCAGAGACTGTGAGGGGTTCAAGAGCGCTCCCTGTCTGTATTTCGATTGTCGCAAACTGAGAACATTTTTGCACGAGCCATCCAGGTGTATTTCCCGGCTTCAGGTATGAGCTCTGAGAATCACAGACCCTCCGTCGCTTCGTGTCCACTCTCTCGTAAAGATGAGGTAGCAGCGCGGCTGGTAGCGTAGCAACATCAGTTCATGTTAGTGGACTCGCTCTGTGGTGGGCAGTGACAAGTTGCATCCGTCTAGTCCTCCGATAATGCGCAGCATACACCGCCTCTAAACTTGCCAGAGACCCAAATGGGCCCTGTCTGTGTGACGGTCTGAGTGAGATCCACCATATCAGCGGGAGCAATACATGCACAGCAGACTATTACAACTCTCCACATCTCGGACACAGATGGAGAGTTATATTTTTAATGTGCATAAAGTTGTAAACAAGAGCAGAAATCTGATGAAACACATCTGAGCTAACTATACAATATATCTATACTGCACGTTGGGCCACTATTGTGCTTCTCTAACCTCTGTGCATCTCTAAATGTAACTGTAAATATTCATTCAATGTTTTATAAAATGACAAATAGTCTTATTTTCCCAAAAAAGTAAATACAGTAAGGGGGGCACAGAGGATAGGGACAAATATACTGAGCCTTGCACAAAGGTTAAAGGTTAGAATTTATGCAAAACAGTGGTTCTCAATCTTTAGAATTTCGTGGTCTAGTTGATCCCTCAACATTAGTTTAACTTTGGGTCCCGGTCCCTACACCGGACCCCTGGACCTGTTCCCCACAGACCCAAATCTTCTCAGCTGTTGCTGACATAGGCTACTGTCTCTTCATGTGATTCATTATGTTTGGCACTTGGGGGTCAGTTCTTATTCATAAGAAGTTATAATGTAAATGCTAAATGCCCTAAACCTGTTGATACTCAACAATGCAAAGGTTCTTAACCCTACAGTTTTGCACATATCATCAAGACTTATTTCTCTCATTTTTTTTTGCAC
>NC_045736.1:1375596-1375782 GCF_008692095.1 Etheostoma spectabile | reverse complement strand
CAAAACTCTCCAGAAAGTGCCATTTAATGGTTTATTTTTCAAATTTTTTTCCTGGGGGCGGCATACCCCCAGACCCCCCTAGGTAGAGCCCCATCCCCCCACATTTAACAAATCCCAATTTAAACCCTGAAGTATAGGCTAATGATGCTGAAAGAGCCAAAGAAATTGCTTTGTACGCGGCAAAAT
>NC_045736.1:1375432-1375586 GCF_008692095.1 Etheostoma spectabile | reverse complement strand
CCCCCAAATCTCACTCCAAGGTTTTGGGAAAAGTTGGCAGCTCTGAAGTTTGATTTATAAATTTAAAAAAGTCCAAACATTGCCTGAAGTCTATATGGGAATCTAATCTTTTCTTAACGTTCTGGGAACGTTCGTTTATGGTTACATTGAACGT
>NC_045736.1:1375198-1375317 GCF_008692095.1 Etheostoma spectabile | reverse complement strand
CGCTAAAGGTTGCAACGTTTTCGGAACGTTCGCCTAACGTTCTCTAAAGGTTGTAACTGTCAGAGAACGTTAGGGGAACGTTCCGAGAACGTTCGCTGTAACCAAAAACGAACGTTCCC
>NC_045736.1:1353450-1375051 GCF_008692095.1 Etheostoma spectabile | reverse complement strand
CGTAACGTACCATTTGTGTGTATGTATGTACTGTATATACAGACGTACATACATTCAAAAGTTATATTAGTAGGAATTAATGAACAGGCAAACTTGATGGCATTTCAAAACTTCAATATTCAAACAACTGAACTGATACAAAAAAGATAAGGATGTAGTGCACGACCCCATGGGACAGAATCCCCTCCCCCCTTCCCCTTCAGTGCGCTTAACACAGGGCTCCATCCAGGGGTCCTTGTATTTTTATTATATGTTAATGACTCCCCAATGTCTCAGTAAACTTTCTAAAAATCTTATGTGGCCAGACGATACAAGTGTGGTTTACTACCATCAAAACCCTGAATTTTGCTAAAGATGAAGAACTTACAAGTTATCTACTGGGTTCAAGCCAAACAAAATTGTCACTCAAACAAAAAAAAAACAGTTATATATTTTTGGTATTAAGTCTGATACATTTAAAAATCTTCAATGAAAATCAAATGAAAATCTTCCATTAACAATGTTAGAAAATTGCGCGTTTCATAGAGGCGTATACTAGATGATCTGTATCTGGAAACCTCAGATTAGTGCCATAAGACTAAAAATAGCCAAGTATAAGGAAAAAATAAAAGTAAAATAGCAAAAAGGAAAACTAGGAAAAAACTCGGCCCCCTATTAACAAAAAGTTGCAATTAGGTGTATTATTCAATGTTGTACCCAGATATCAATTACTGTAATGTTGCTTGGGCTAGCACCCACCCAAACAAACTGGAATTATTTTCGACTCTTCAGAAGCGAGCTTTAAGAATATATGTTGCGTCAATCGCAGACACTCTCCCAATCACTGTTTGCTCAGGAGTATTCTTAGTGTTACAAACGTGCATCAACTCAAAGTTGCTTGTTTATAGTTATATAAAGTTATTTCCCCAGCAACTTTGGTAATATTTTTTTTTTCTACAAAGTATCCGACTTGTAGTAGTAGTCTTATTAGGCCTCCCTAACTCGTACGACTCAAATACACAGCGTAGTTATTATTACAGATACTATTAATATATGATATTATATAGGAATATATTATACAAAGGTCAGAAATATGGACCAGTCTTCCCACAGCACTCCATGAGGTTCTGAAGAAACTAAACAGTTTAAACAGAGTAAAATTGTGTCCTAAGTTGTTCTACATTTTCCAATATGGGCTTTATGCTCTAATTGCAATGTAATTGTTTTTACAAAGACATTTTTGCTGCTTGTTGGTTTTTTTACCCAATAATATATAATATTTGTTGAATTGTTAAATAATTGTTTCTAGGAGATTGCCCGTTTTTAAACCCAGTGGGTTTTTCGGAAATTGTCCTTCACATTTTTTGTGACAATATTTAACATGCTTTAATGTCTTTGCTGTGAAAATAAAATAAATAAAAACTAATGTGAAATATCACAAGCCTGTTATCGGCAACCATCATCCAGTGTTCCCAAAGGTACATTCTGGTACAATCTGATATCATTTTTAAAACCTAACTAGAAAAACATTGGAGAACACTTTTTCAATTATGTCAGCAATAATGTAATCTGTAACTGCTGCCCTGGTAAAAAAACCAATGCCAACTGATCTAGCTGGTATTCTGTCTATAATGGAGGGTAATGGAAAATTCTAATTGACCCCAAACTTTTGACCTGGTAGGGATAGTATGTCAATGTAAATGTTGGCCCCTGCATTATCAAAGCCACATTAATCCAGAATATAGCCTAAAGGTTAAGGGGCACACAACATTAATGTTATTTCATGGCAGAGGAAAGTTCAATCCATATAGGTGAACAAGAGCTGCTATCTCTCTCTCTCTCCCACGACTCAAACTCGTGATTCATCGTATTAAGTCTGCAGCTGTCGTGTCCATTAGACATTAAAATAGGCAAACCATAGGCATAATATACATTGAAAAAGGGAGTATAGTTCCCTTTTTAGTAAGCCTTAGCCAGAGGTCCCACAGGGAAGTAAAGTTCACTTATCACGTACTCAACATTCAATTCTACTAATCATAAGCTACTGGTGTTTGATTGCATTGTGAAATAATACAATTGTAAAAGACAGAAGAAATATGAATAGCTCTATCACGGCAACCAGATTTTATTGGTTAGATCCTTGAGACTCAGCTAATAACAAAAACCCTGTCCATGTTACTACAAAATGACCATGTTTTTTGATGTCTGAACCCTGGGATCTGTTAAGAAATCAGCAGGACGTCTCGTCTCACCATCTCTGGAGGCTGCCCACCACAGGTCACCATGACCTGGAAGAAAAGACCTGGGAGACTTTTGGGATCCCTCTTCGGTCAGACACACTTTATTATATTATTGCTTGCAAACACGATGAGCAACCATGATGATGGGTTGCCCTATTCTGATTGAAGGCGAGGGTTGGAGAGCTAGGTTTGCTTCTAAATGTATGATACTGACAAAACAGACTTACCCAAGAAAAACAACCTATGGGTTGACAATGCACAGTATACTTAATAGGGATTTGAGGAGTGGTCGCACTGTATTCAGAGAAAATAAGGGCTTAAAACTGTAAAACACTACCCGCTTCCGTTACAGCTATAACCTACTGCTGATATTCACCGCAACACCTAACACCACAACAACACACACACACACACACACCAAAAGCTATAACATACTGCTGAATATTCACCGCACCTAACAACCACACACACGCAGCTATAACCTTCTGCTGAATATTTACTGCCAAAACAAAACACACACAGCTTAATCTTAATGCTGAATATTACCACTGTCAACACACAAACACCACACACCCACACACACACACACAAACACACACACAACACAACACCACACACTACCTTTCTCTCTCAACGATCACTTGGCGTACATCAGGTATTTTTACCAAAGGAGTTCCCTACTGGTTCTTTAACCTTTGGTAACACTTTTTGAGAATCAACATTTGAAAGAAACTATGATTAAAAAAAGTGTCAACCTGTAAAAAAGACATTTCGTATCTTCTGTCCTGAAGAAAAAAAAAAAAAAACCTTTATGTCTTATTTCTTTGGGCTTTCCCAGGCATGGGCTGGTTTCAACCTGAAGGGAAAGTCCAAAGGTGATGAATGATCTGTGTGCAACCATTTGCTCTGGGGTCCGTATGCCCGGGGAAAAACGGATCCCGCAAATCTGGTGAGAACAACAATCATCTCGATTGTCTATGCTTTTGATCTTCTCATACGGAGATGTTTAATTAAAGTGGGTGTCTTTGCTTTAAAGCTTTAGGATGGATGATGGTGAGGAGGCGTGTCACTGGTGCTGCAATGCGTTCAGATGGACTTTGAACGAGCCTTGGCTTCAAATCACCGGTTTTGTTTGGTTGGAAGGAAAGGCTTAACTAGCATGTAATACAACGTGGAAAATGTGTATCTGCCTATAAAAAGACAAGTTTCAGGGTTTATGAAAACGCATCAAATATTCCCTATTCTCACAATTCTCCTTCCTCTCTTTATCCTTCTTCCGGCTCTATGGTTGTTACTGTTTAGAAGTAACAAGAAATACTAGTCCTCTGTCACTCAGAACTCGTCATCCCGTTCCGTTCCACTGCAACAAATGTTTAAACAAATACTCCCAGCAAGCTTTAGGGTGTAGGGACCTTTTATTTGAAAAAAGTCAAATATTTTGATTCTGAATATTGCATAAAGTGTCAGTTTGGTGCGACAAAAGCCTAAAAAAGTTATGTAAAAAAAAGTGGCCAAATTTCTTTTGCAAAAAAAAAAAACACTTTGGCAAAAAGTGACAAAAACTTTAGAACGACAACTCCATGTTGAAAATTGACAAAAACGTGGCCGATCATTTTGGTTAGCGATGCACCGATTACAACTTTAAGGCAGATTCGATTTTGCCGCTTATACCGATTTTAAGATGATTCCGATTTCATATTTCGAAACCCTGTAAGCACACAAAATATTTCTTTTCTATCTTTCTTTTAAATAGTGACATTTTGCATAGAACGTAGAACAGTTTAAACAGGAAATGTGACCCATTAAAGAAGTATATAAATGACTCCTGGTGCGGGAAATTCACACACATCTAAAGTGCATTGTTATTGAAGACCATTCCTTCATTTCACAGCAAGAGCCAAACTAAACAAATTTGATATATTAGCAAATAAACTTCTGAATGCTTGAAAACAGGGAAAACAGGGAACAGCTGACAGAGGGGCGATTGCTTGTGCACGTTGATGCTGATGTTGCGAGATGTAAGCAGGTGGCACCCCGGTGCATTGACCGGCATTAAAACCTAAATGAATATACGAGCCGGAGCAAAATCTGCAAGGGACGATTTGGCCACAGGCCTGAGTTGACCAACTTGATAATCGTGACGGGTTTTCTCAACTTGGTTGCAGCAGACCAAAAGAATAACTAACAAAAACCAAACTGACACGTAGACTATTGTTGTGTTACAATGTTTTGTGAGTTGATAGGGTTGTTCAGAAGATTCCAGGAGTTTTTAATATATAGCCTACAGCCTGGATCACAATCCATCCGGATCACTTTTATGCTCTTCACACGCCACGGCTTATAAGTATAATGTCAATGTAAATGTGTGGCCCTCGCCTATCAAGCACATTAATCCATAATAGAGCCATACAGGTTAAAGGGGCACCACAACCTAAGTTATTTCCATGGCAGAGGAAAGTTCAACCATATATGTGAACAGAGCTGCTCTCTCTTCTCTCTCAAACTCAAATGTGATAACATCACGTATAAAGTCTGCAGCTGCTCCGGTGCTATATAGACATAAATAGGCACCAACCAAGGCAGAAATACATTTTGAAAATGGGCGTATAGTTCCCCTTTTAGTCAAGCCTTAAGATTCCCACAGCTAAAAAGTTCACTTAATCCCTACTCAACTAGTCAATTCTTCTATCTATCCAATCATTTTTGTGAACCATAAATGAATGATACAGGCTGGATAAAATCTGAAGGGGACGATTTGGTCTGCGGGCCTTGAGTTTGAACACTTGTGTAACGTGAAGGCGTTCTCAACTTGGTTTTTTTGCAGCGACCAATAAAGAAAAAATTTAAAAACCAGACACAGTAGGACTGTTATATAGTTTGTGGGAGTTATGATTCACTGATTGTGTAGAAATACTCTGTAAGCTCATTAAGTGGTAGCTAATCTAAGCTATGAGGTTGTAGTTAAAAGTAGCTTGTAGAGATTTTGACTAGGAGTTATTGCAAATACTTCCAAACGCTCTCACTGATGGCTGGCAAATAAAGCTGCAGTTGGTACTTTTATATGTCCATTTGCTGAAACAGCTTCGAATCCTACAATAGAACATGAGACAGATATCGTAACAAAGAAATCCATGTTCCTCTGCACCTCTACCGGTTGCTTTATTGCTGTTGCCAAGACTCCGAGGAGTCTTTAACCAGTGTCAATGAATTGCTGTGCTTTTTTTGTAACTAGCAGCATTTCCAAAATATGAATATAGATTGTTAATCGTGCCTATTTCTCGCCTCAAATGTTTTCTAAACAATTTTTCAAAAACCAGTGGACGGTGCAGGATGTGTGCTGGACTGGTCGACAGGTCACTGAATGCCAGTGGTCGCCATCAGTCACGTGCACAAGATTTACATGACATGGACCTTCAGATTACTCCTGTAAAGTCATTTTAAGACATGTAATTGTGATGTCTTGGGCGCTCTTTTGGTAAGTAACAAATCCACTTTACCAGTTGAAATGTGGCGTGAAGGGAAAGAATTCCTTAAGGCAACGTTACCCTTTGTCAATGTAACAGCTTGGTGACCTTACCAGGGGTCTAGCGCCACTGTAAGCTTTGAAAAATGCACATCAACAGCAAGTCCTTAAATACGCACGAGCCACTGAAGTAAAATGAAAAAAGCAAGTTCTTTAAAGAAACACATTGGAACACCAATTAGTATAAATGGTAAGGAATATTTTACCCTCGAAATGAGTGATTTGTATTAATTAATCACAGTGATGTCTTACTTAAAGTCTTGACAAAACCTTTTTAGCATGGCCTCACGGGGACATATAGAATTTAAAAACAGAGTCTCGATGCATTGTAGTAAATAGTCTTTTGTGTGGAGAAATATCCCTTAAATGTTGTTTAAAAAAAGAAAGAAAAAAAAAAAGGGGACACAAAGCAAGATTAGCGGACCAAAGGATATCGGCTAACCCGTCACCTCCACGTAAAGAGACCGTCAGGCCTCGCAGAGAGCTACAAAAACCGTAAAAGGTGCATTGTGTGCTGTCCTCCTCAAATTGCTTATTAATAATCCATTTTACTGCAGTACTTCACTCAAACACACAACAAAAATAGCACAAACCCAGCGTTTAGTGCTAACTTAGTGGGCAGCTAGGATGATGTGAGTTGACTTCAACACATGAGGACAAATAGTGTCCAATGGTAATGTGAAATAAATAGAAGCATTTATTCAGCATGTAGTCACGAGGACTGAGCACAAAGACAAGGTGGATGTGACAGGTTCACATCATATGCACCGAATGTCTTCCAACGTTATGAGAAAGCCTGAATGCACACTAAACAAGCAGCCAGGTATAATATGAGCATGTCAAGGAACACCGTCTGTTTTAACAAAGCAGGCAGTGTGAAGACCTTGGAGAGCACAGCCTTCTGGCCGTAAGACGTATTTAGCCTTGCAAATGTAGGATTTTCAAGGAGGCAGCAACTGAATGAAAACAAAGGTTTTTGTGCTCTGAGGGACTTATCCATATGACTAAATCTTAAGTCCAATGAACTATAGGACATCAAAACCGAAAGTGAATTCTTATTATCCAACAGCGCTTACGGTATTCCTACATCTGATCTGTCACAGTATTTCCAACTTCACCTGTAAAACTATATTGTGCATTTGAAAGAAATTATAATTCCAGATCGACATGCTAGCCATTAAAGCTTTTCTACACTTTCACTGACCACAGACGAAAGATTAGGGAGAAAAGGGGGGATTTGTGCCTGGCAAAAAAAAAAGGGGGGAATGAAGTACTATAAGCAAAGACTTTCAGTACAAATTACTCTTACAGAAAGTTGCCAACTGCAAACCCTGTCAGGTTGGTCACTGAGTATTAATGTTAGTATTATTATTATATTATTATTTTATTTTATTATTATTTATATTATTATTATATGAGTATTATTATACCTGCTGCCAAGGAGGTAAAATTTTGCTATTGGTTTGTTGGTTTCTTTGTCTGTTTATCAGCAGGATACAGAAAAATTACTGCCAGATTTCACAGGGGGTTTAGAAGGGTGTAGCATGGACCAGGAGACAAACAGTAAATTTTGGAGCAAGATCCGAATCCTGGGGACGATAACTAAATTAAATTATCTTGGACTTTTGTTAACCATTGCAGGGATAGCGCATTGCCTGGAGGGAGTCGCACTCTCGCTGTGTGCCTTTCTAGTGTGCAACTCTGTCTTTTGAAAGTCAACTGAGCTATAAATAATCTCAGAAAAAAAAAATAAATCTAGGTGGCGCCCTCTGCAGAGCACCTGGGTTTGGATGATGGAAAACTACATCGTCAGCAGAGACCATGTTCTTTTTATAACCCTATAAAGGGAAAGAACAATGTGCCTTCTGCGGCCTCTGGCCATACTTCTGGTAGCATACCACCCCTAACAGAAAAAAGATTGAAACACACTACACTTCGCATTCGGTACAGTTCAGACAACCTTAAACCCTTGAAAACCAACGGCGTGTAAACTTCCAATACCAAATTAATGAGCAATAATGTGAATGCCCAAACTAACAAAGTATTGCATGTAGGTTGAAATCACTATGTTAACTTTACAACACAACATAATATGGTGTGAGTGGGTACATACGTAACGTTACCTAACCCATACAGAACATTAAATTTGGAGTGTTTTGATTAAAAGAAGCTATTTTGCAGATTCAATAGGTCATCTTATGAAGGACACAAAGCAGGTTAGTATAGGTTTCTAAGTAACCAATGGATAGCAATCAGCATTGGCTAAACATGTTTTTGTTTGTCATGTTCAAAACAAAAAGAAAGAGGTCATCTCAGAAAACGTCGCTATACCAAGCACGTGGGATCTTTGCGGGCTGACGGCTTGTTGATTATTTCTGAACAAGATAAATATCAGATTAATAATGGGCTTAGTAGTGAGAACACATGCCACTAAGAGCAGTACACAAACTAAACATGAGAGGTAAAGTATGTGCTGAGTGTACATAAAAATGACAGCACTAGCGCACATTCATTCTAAAAGGCATTCATGGGCATATTCATCAGCATTTTCATGGCTCACTTTGACACAGTTGCTCACATGGAACCTAACGCCCAGTACATCTGCTGTGGTCAGTGGACAGTTGTTTTTACTCACCATAATGCGGCAATAAATGGCTTAGACAAGGCACAGCAAGGTTTGGTGGGATTTGGTGATGTAGGGTAAGGTTATGCAATCATTGCCTTCCACCAAACATCTCCTAACTGTTATAAATTTAATTCATTGAAATAGGTATATTAGCCTAGTGTATAGAAGGGGTATAGTTATATTAACCAATGGGACCATTACAAATGGTAACACACACACACAAACTTACAGACCCCTGATAACTACACAAAACAGTAGCAGATACAGTTCTTAAAACAACCTTTCATGCACTAAAATAGTGCAGTCTAACACCTTATTGTAGCTATACAAGTGGTCCTTCAGCCCTATCCCTAAACTGGCCACGAGGAGCATAAAGCAATTCAAGTCAAAATTAATGAGCGCTGTTCCAGGACAGAGCCCAAGAGGACTCCTTGTTTAACTTTCAAATGTCACAGGTTCCCAAAAACCAAAGCCAGTAACAGCCGCCGCCTCACCTCTGTCTACTGGCTACTTCTTACAGTAACTGAAAGATTGTCTTTATTGACCATTGGTTAACAACGCTGGGTTTTATCCCACACGATTCATCATAATAGTATAACGTATATATAGGATCTGCGGATTCTTCGACGGTATTTGACCCGCTAGCAACCCCCCGTTTCTGCCTCAGACTCCGGGTGACAGGGCTTCCGTTGGGATGAGGGCTGACAACATCGTCGGGGAAACATCTATTCCAGATCACCCCCAGCCAGCTAGCAGCCTCCATTGGAAGTCTCTTATATGAGACCTTAGGGTCACAAAATGTATCTGAAGTCCTTTTACTAAAGATAGTTGGTCCCCTAATAATGTATCGAGAGTCTCGTATTTAATGAGACCTTAGTGGTCCCCTAATACTGTCTCTGAAGTCATCTTTCATATAGACACATAGTGGTCCCCTAATACTGTATCTGAAGTCTCTTTAATATAGGACCTAGTGGTCCCCTAATAAGGTATCTGAAGTCTTTTATATAGACCCTTAGTGGGCCCTAATAATGTATTGAAAGGTCTCGTTTATTAGCTTGGTTGGTCCCCTCATGACTGTATCTGAAGTCTCTTTGTATATAGACTTAGTGGTCCTAATACTGTATCTGAGCTCTTTTATAGCCTAAGCGGGCCCCATAATACTGTACTTGGAAGTTCTCTCATTATAGCCTTAGTGGTCCCCTAGTCTTTCCCAAATTGGTGCAGAATTTCCAGCCACTAGAGCCAGCCCACAAGGAGCTTTCCTTAGGATGTGCCAATTTCTGAGTCTGTCGCTTTTGAGGAGAAGAGGGGAGGAAAGGTGAGGCTGGGGGTGTACCTTGCGACCAAACGGACTATTTGACTCGTGAAAGCCATGATATTCTATATCCATGGTGGGGCCAAATCTCTGGGCGGGCAAAGCAGAAGAAAGGGGAGTTGGAACTTTATGAAACCAAAAGGGGGCACGATTCCAGCTCAGCCCATTGAGCTTTAATTGTTCGATCAAAGCAGGAGAATAACCAGCACTGGGTTCTACACCTAGGGGAATGCATATTAATTTTAAAAAAAACCCATAAGTAAAATGTAGCCATGCTGGACCTTTAATAAATTGCGCTTATTTGAAAGCTGACAGATGTTCATGCGGTGATGGACACGCTTCAAGTAAGCCACGTTGGGCTGTACATAGAAATGGTGTGGATTTTGACGAACATCAGGCTGGCTGTGTTGTGGCCCCCCCCCCCCTTAACTCTCAAACTAGAGTATGTCAGAACAGTACTCATGGCGTTGTGGAGGACAGAAATAGTCAGGTCCGAGTTGGTTTGGGTATAGTTCATTTAAGCTGGAACAGTTATGTAATAATTTAACTGTACAAATAACATGGTCCAAACTTAAATAGTGGGGATGACTTAAACGTATGTTGTCCTGGACAAATTAATTTTTGTAGTCTTGAGCAAAATAGGATGGTGTCAAATTGAGCAGAAATAAATTTTTCGCATTAGTAGACAGGCAGTTTCTTTTATTGCTACATGCGCTTATTTCGTTTTGGTTGTCTTAAACTGTGACTGTCATCAGCTATCAGACAGAAGAATAATGACAGGAGGTGTTGGTCCACATCATGTAAATCAGCCTCTGCAAATAGGGGGGGTGAAAGAAAGGAAATGTACCCCAGGTTATTTAGTCATAGACAGGTAAGAAAGTCCCATTAATGCGTCAAACTACAGATCTTACTTCCGTCTTAAAGAATAAAATACCATGCTCAACAACTCTGGAATTATGGCAATAAAAACGCCTTGATTTCCAGTACAGTAAAATAGAAAGAGAGAGAGAGAGAGGAGACAGAACAGAGATGAGAGGGACAGACAGACAGACGACAGGCAGGCAGACACACACAGACAGACCGCGACAGAATTATTTTGCCTGCAGGTCTTCACCAGCAGTGGTTAAAACACAAGACAATCTAGACATCACGACATTGACAGAAAAAAGTGTTATCAGAATAGTGAAAGTAATAAATAAAAACAAATGTCAGAAAATGATGATAACACAAGTTTTTAAAGTGTTGAGTGTGATTGATTCTGGAAATAATAGGGAAATGGTTATCAGTGCAATCCACAAATACTCTGGAGAAGTGCCTATGGACAGATTAGTGACTACTGCTTGTGTTAGCAACACAGTAAATGTATGGGTCATTTATAAGCAAGATAAAAGTAAGCATGGAACAATGTTCAGTCTGTGGGTGACTGCATTCCTCTCCACCGTGAAAAAGGATGAGGTGCGATGCTGCGGTTTGCCGTGTGTAAAGCTGGCGGAAATGATGAGGGATGTCTACACGCCATTTCAACAGTCGCAAGATTCACCACTAAACCAGATAGTAACATGGAGCTACCACGTTTGATGGCTTCAGTTGACTTGCACTCAGAATATCAAGGCAGCATTTCAATTGTTAGCCACCTCCTAACACGCCACCCCCCCCCCACACACACACACCACAACACACACCACACACACACACAACACACACACCCAAGGGGGCATCCTAATCGGGGGCACCATCATGTTCTTCTGTCCCATGGTAAAAGGAAAACACTGGCCATGCAATGGTCAACAAAGCATGAAGACACGGTAGTACCGGTTTGCCCGAAGCTGGGGAGATTTGGGTATTCTTTTTCTGTGTTGCACGCCAAAGGTGGACGTCAAGAATTGGGTGATGCATCGACAACATATCCATGTCTGGCCAATGAGTGGCCAGGTTTCAGTTGTGTCTTAGGATAGGGGGATATAATATTTCAATCCATTTGGCTATTTTTTGTTAACAGCTGAGGTGGTGGTCACAGTTTGGGAGGCATAAAGGTAAATCCCTTTCTGGAAAACTAAAAATGGCGGAGGCAATGATGACGTATTGAATGTTCATGGTCAAATTGTTAGGGATTCTCACAGAAGGATAAAGATCTTCTGCTTGGTGAATATTTGTATTAGACGCAGTGTGTGAATCTTGGGGGCGGGGCGGGGGGGGGGGGGGGGGTCAATCAGCAAATTTTGTTTTGAACGTCTTCAGTGACATCGCACTGAGATGTTTCTTATTTTTAAGTTATGTTAAGATATGGATTTATCATTCAATAGATTCAAGTGCAAAAAATAGGGTGCGGTCATGATCCGCCTTCAGTTAACATAATAAACTATCACATTTCTTGTGAAAATGACTTGCATTTTACCATCAGGTTATGTTTGGTGCTAAGGTTGTGTGGCAGTTTCCTGTGAATGATAGCTTATATTGTCGAACATGGATAATCAGTTGCACAATGCAAATGAAAAAAGAAGCTATTCTACATGAAAACAGAGGGTAGACAGTGTATGTTGCTTGTGTCCTATACCATTATGTTAGGAATCAGTATTGGTAGATTTATGGTCTCCATAAACTACGACCATGGCAACAAGGAAGAAGCTAGCATTGTCTTTTCATTGGATGTCTTTGTCAGGACCGAAGAAAAAGAAGGAAGACAACGTCAGGGGTATGACTTATTAACAGCACACGCACCATTAAACTATTAGCATCCAAAGTAATGCAGGTGGGCAGGGGTGGAACAATGCAAAAGGCGGTCAGCTTGAAGTTGTAATTTAGGACCGAAAACGCAACCAGGCCAACTGATTAGAGATGACAGGTTTACTACTCCCCCTTACGGGGGCAATGGGTCTGGCAGGATGGCTGCTTGCAGACCCACGGCCCCACTTAAGTGCAGCAACCAAAAGACCCTAGCACGTTTATCTGAGAAATCTCAATCCCCTTCCTACATCTAATTTTGCACAAATGCACAAGGCTGTTCATGGTTAGGGACCATTTGAAATATTAGAAAGTGCTCGATGCAGATGTGATGCGCTAATAGGAACGAGTAGCTAGCAGGTGAGGTATCCCAAAACAAAAGGGACACGTCTTCTGCAGGGTTAGGCCTAAATATTTTCTAAGATGTTCCTGGCAAGCAATGGCACATAATTGGTTCCTCTGCTATTATTGAGAAACGATGAAGCTCTGAGATTTGAAAGAAGAGGACTACGAATAGGCGGAAGAAAAGCCAAGTGCTGGCTGAAATATGGGTCAAATGCATTTTCCTGCCCAAACCTCCGCAAGGCAAAGTACCTTTTTAATACTGTGAGGTACAAGCTCATTCATGGGCCTACATGATAAGCTGTACTTTGTTCAAAAGACCCTTGCGGACAAAATATCAAAAACAACAAAGGTTTGTCAATTGTACGATTCTTGGGCGTTTAAAAAAATGTCTTGGGATAACGTTCTAACACAGTCCTATTATTTACAAGTGGTAAAGGCCAATATAAGTAACTGTATATTAAGATTGAAGAGTTTCACTCACAACAATAGCTTTACAATCTGCTTTTTGAATGAAGTTTTTGGAACAGAAAAAAGGGAAGAGGATTTAATTAATTTTTATGTCATTTTATTTTTTTCCAAGCACCAGCCCTAAACGCACAATACAGCACAATTTTGGTACAGAATGTCGCAACAGAAAAAGAAAATAATGGAAAAAAATGCACTACTGCTAAGAAAGAGCTCAGTTGTACAAGAAGAGATTAAAATCCCCCTGAGCTGTTTACTGTACATCCTTTTAGAATGTGCCTTGAAAGCGGTCTTCCTCACACTTGACTACCTTGTAGTTCGTAAAGTATAGCTTTTTTAGACTTGAACTTTTACATTTTTTTCCAACAATAATTGTGAAATGTTTTAAATAAATGATCTTTTTGGAGATTAAGCAATTTATTTTGACCTTCTGGCAGATAATAAGTGACTGATTGAAATGGGAGTTGATGCAGCGGCTTTCCATGCCACCACGTAATACAGGAGAATCTGGACAGTCTTACAGCGTGGGAGTATGCTTTTTTATTTTTTTATTTAAACTGCTATGACATTGTTAACTCTGTATGGTCTATACTACAGGGCAAATGTATTCAAACACCAATGTATGTCGCTGATTCAGTACACACATGTACCCAATTGTATGGCTTTTGTTTTTTTATTCCTATTCTGGGCATGACGAATTAGGCCTTATTGAACATTCTCGCAACAGGCCGCTCTGGCAAAAACCAAGGTCTTCTGTTCCTTTCAAGGAATGGGGGTAGCGAGTTTAGCTGGGCGGGGGTTGCCGCAGGGGACACGCAAAAACTTAAGACACATGCATGGGGAACGAACCCCACGTCACACCATGATCCTGATAATAGCGATAGGCAGTCATCATGGAATTTCACTTGTTTTATATAACATCAAATCACTAACCAAAAATAAAATTACCAACAAGTCAACTAACGTCAGCGTGATAACAACTACTAAAATGACAGAACCATCTTAGGGAAAAGTGTATTGGAGGTATACTTTAAATGTTTGTAGTTGTTGGCCCTATAATCCGCAAGATATAAATAATTATAAACAGGATTAATAACATATACTGAGCGGCACAGGGGGCGATCAAGCATTTTGCCTGCACTTTGGGGAGCTGTCAATCCGTCTTGTTATTAACAGTCTATTACCGAACATGTTCTGTAAAGCATCACGTTCATCTACGGTTAAAAAAAGCAAAGCAAACATGGTTACGCGACAGCGCAGGGCGGGGAGCGACGTATCAACACACTAAACTAGGTCACAGTGATGAAGGTACGGTTAAAATCAGCGACAAAGACAAAACACCCGTTTCCACCACTTTTGCCTTCAGAAATTGCTACAATTTGGTTTTGTGCTAAAGAAACTGCAGAAAATTATGTTAAGAAACAAAATAATTGCACAGGAATGCCAATCCCAGAGGTGCACCAATACCATAGAGTGTTACATAAGAATGGATGCTGCCATATCAACAGTGCAGCATAGATTTTTCTGCCTCACCTCTCACCCATGGTGATTGCTTAAATGAATAGGATAGTTGATTTGCTTTCTTGCTGACAGTTAGATGGAAGATTAATACCACCTATGTTTGCAGTACAGTAAATATAGTCTGTTGTGTTGGCGAAGCTTAGCCAAAGAATGGAAACGGGGACTAGCAGCCTGGCTCGCCAACTGTAAAAACATCACCTACTGAACGTCCCAGGTCACTGATCAACATGCAACATCTTCTTGGTTAATCTGTACAAAAACCAGGTGTAACAAGGACTAGTGGAGTAGTCTGGGGGATTATGGTGCCAGGTATCTTGCAGGCTTCCACGTCATAACTATAAAGGTTGCCAGGCAACCAGCAGAGAATGCAAGTGGCATTGCTCCTTGCTTTCACAAAATGCAAACTATTCCTATATGCTTTATGTGCTGCATGGTGAGGCTAAATAGCCGATGTGCATCAGCGAGGCCACATGTTGCCAGGTCTTCATGGTCTTTAACATTTTGTCATTTTTGTTTTTGATCAGAAAAAGGCTGTGGAAGACTGTTTGTTTAATAACCAAAAATGCAACTTTACATCATTTGGACCATGCATTACCATATCTGGGTCTAAAACGTTGTAAAACTAGAACATATAATACATATTAATAAAAAAAAAATACTCAAAAAGATCACACTAAAAAGCTTAAAGACAAAACTTGCTGAAGCCCCCGGGGAACAACTACAAACCATTAGTCTAAGAAAAGTAAGTGTGAGTTTGATGATCCCATTAATTTTACATTTCATTCAGATCAAGGGGTGCCCAGACAGCATGGTTGCACGCAAAGCCTATAATGGTAGGGAAAATCCGTGTACTTACCTAAATCTAAATTGTTTAAAGGTTCTCTAAAAGAGCACATACGTCAGGGTGTCCTTAACCTCAGTAGGTATAAGGACCATATTTCAAACAGCCCCCCGGGACCAATGACAAATGGAGTTAAAGTGGTATGGGCATCATCAAGGGGCAGCAGCAACAGGCAGATGGGACTAATTTAAAAAGAAAGTCATAATTTAGAGATGCAATTCAGTAAACATAATCAACACAGGACATGAGGCCAACTCCCTTTGCACCAGAATTCAAGATGAACCCTTAGCCAAATGCTTCCAGCAAGGCCAGCATTAATTTTGAGCAGTTTTTGTCCCAGTTTTTTCTTTTTAGAAGATTACAGAAGTGAGCAAATTCATGGACAGACAGGACAGAGTTTGGGATGATTATTGACACATAAGCTGTTAGCACCTTGGTTGCTACTCACATGCTTTTTTTTTGGTATACGTTGATTGATCCCAGTGGGAAATTACAATTTACACTACGTTTTGTTAGTAAACACTCACACAGGCCTGAAAACACACAAATGCTAAGGACCTATCATGTCAATGGAGAGATGTCAAGATGAGTGGGATGCAGCTGGACCCGCCGTGGCGGGTGGGGGGCACGGTGCCTGCTCAAGAGCACCTGGCAGTGCCCCTTTTGCACCTTTAAACAAAACACACTGTGGTCCTAGAGCGGGAATCAAGTACAGTGTGTGAAAAAGTGTTGCCCCTTCCTCATTTCCTGTTCCTTTGATGTTTTTCACACTTAAGTGTTCGGAGCATCAAACCAATTAAACAATAGTCAAGGACAACACAAGTAAACACAAAAATGCAATTGTAAATGAAGGTGTTATTATTAAAAGGTGAAAAAAAATCCAAACCATCATGCCCTGTGTGAAAAAGTGATTGCCCCCTTGTTAAAACATACTATACTGTGGGTGTCCACACCTGAGTTCAATTTCTCTAGCCACACCCAAGGCCTGATATTGCCACACCTGTTCACAATCAAGGCATCACTTAAATAGGAGCTGCTGACACAGTAAGGTCCACCAGAAGATCCTTAACAAACTACACATCATGCCGAGACCCAAAGACAATCAGGACAATTGAGAAAGAAAGTAATTGAGATCTATCGTTGGAAAGGGTTATAAAGACATTGCCAAAGCTTTGGGAATCCAGCGACCACAGTGGAGCCATATCCACTAATGGCCGAAGACATGGAACAGGGTGAACCTTCCCGGATGTGGACGGACGCCCCAAAATACCCCAAGAGCGCAGCGTAACCACTCATCCAAGAGGTCACAAAAGACCCCACAAAAAAGTCCAAAGAAACTGCAGGCTCACTTGCCCAGTTAAGGGTCAGCGGTTCATCTCCACCATCAGGAAAAGACGGGCAAAAATGGCCTGCATGGCCGAGTTCCAAGGAGGGAAAACCACTGCCGAGCAAAAAGAACATCAAAGCTGTTCAATTTCTCAACAACACATCTGATGATCCCCAAGACTTGTGGGACAACCTTCTGTGGACCGATGAGACAAAGTGGAACTCTTTGGAAGGTGTGTGTCCAAGGATATCTGGCGTAGAAGGAAAACACTGCATTTCATAAAAAGGAAATATTATACCAACAGTAAAAATATGGTGGTGGTAGTGTGATGGTCTGGGGGCTGTTTTGCTGCTCAGGACCTGGAAGACTTGCCGTGATAAAAGGAATAGAATTCTGCTGTCTACCAAGAGATCCTGAAGGAGAATGTCCGACCATCTGTTCGTGTACTCAAGCTGAAACGAATGTGGGTTCGCAGCAGGACAATGATCTAAACACACCAGCAAGTCCACCACCGAATGGCTGAAGAAAAACAAAATGAAGACTTTGGAGTGGCCTAGGCAAAGGCTGACCTAATCCTATGAGAGATGTTGTGGTATGAAGAGGGCCATGATGGTTTGGATTTTTTTCACCTTATAATAAACACCTGTCATTTACAAATTGCATTTGGTTTATTGTGTTGTGCCGTTGACTATGTTTAAAATTGGTTTGATGTTCCGAAACACTTAAGTGGTGACAAACATGCAAAAGGACAGGAAATGGGAAGGGGGCAAAACAATTTTCACACCACTGTAGGACAGTGTATATTTTTACAGTAGGTGTTGTAGTTGTAAAAAAAATAGCATCACCGGAGGTGCAAGAGCACTAAGCAACAATACAGCGCCAACTTGGCAGTTTGGTGGTGAGTAATTTGCTTTGACATCACATTTGTCACTTCACAGGAACCAAATAACTTTAACAGAACGTGAAATAGGGGCAAGTATGAAATCTTGCCTCATGCCAAATAACAATTTTGCAATTAAAACTAAAAAAAATTAAATAAATGAATGCCCTAATCCATGGGCTGGTGATTCAAATTCAAGAAACTGGCCGACAACACCTCAGTCACAACAACGCTTTCAATGTGTAAGATATTAGGAATTAGAAAATGACATCCACTGTGCTGAAGAAATTCACACAGAAAACTTCACACATTCGTGCATTATAGGACACGCAAGACACTGGTTGGTACAGGGCGCCAAATATCAACCATGAAAGTGGTCATATTCTCAGGACAGATACAAAAAATCTGAGGAAAATGTAACAGAGCAGCAGCAGAGTGTATGTCTCCTATGCTACTTCCTGATCAAGTAACACTATATTGTTTTTCCCGTTGCATTGAATGGAAGTGATGATGATAGCTAACTGGTGGTATTATTAAGATTCAACTGTATGATAGGCCAAGTTGGTTGAGGGGAGCATTTGTTGTCCGGCCTTTAAAAAACATAGGACGGACTAAGAGCAATTGTTCGGTTATTGGGAGGATCTGTCAGACCTGGTAAATTAAACGCCCCTGAATTTAAAACACAAAAAGGCATGAAAATACACACACCCTCTGGTGTCATTTACAAAGGTGCATGGTGGTAGTAGAATATAATTCAGATGACATTGGCCTATGTTTGCCGTGCAAAGTAGCTTTGACAGGCATAAAACACTCCTCTAATTGCTGAATTGTCTTTCAGTCAACGTTAAATAGGGCTTTATTGAAACTTACTTTATACAGTAAGTTCAAAACCACCGAACCCTCCAGATACTCTATTAACACAATCCCAAAACGGTGAAAAAGTTGGCCTGCCCTGAGCAACATTCAAGGCTTCAGCATCCACGCAAACAAAATTCAAGCATTCAACAATTATTTTTGAAGCCAAAGCGGGACACAACCTTTATATAATACCATAAAGAAAGCTTGGTAGTAGCAAGTAAAATATATTTTACTCACCATATTGAGGTCATATCCGGCTCTTCGTGGAGGCCAAGCCAACAGGTTAGCTAAATCCAGGTTCATTAGTTAAATCCCACTGCTAGCGGAGGGTTGCTTTTGTTTGTTGAGACTTTGCTGCAAGCTAGCTACCGACAGTGTTAGCATAGCTAGTTAGCTAGGCTAGCTGATGTCGTTAACACCAGTTAGCGCACTCTAGGCTTGTTTTATTTCCAACTTGCTGTGTGTACGGTAACTGTTCCACTGGCTTGCTCATTTACATTTTTACCCGTTCCCAGAGCCCGTTCGCAGTTGTGTGGTGAGATGACAAAGGGCAATTGTGGTTATTTACTTAATCAAAGGAGACAGTTTCACGTGGCTTTCCACCAGCCATTGGTCGAGTCAAAACGGCTGACATTTTACTCTACGCTCATACCTTGTTGAAATGCACAGGGGCGCGTTAAATCTTCAATGTTGTAATGTTTTTATATCAGGATACTTTTTGATTTGATTGTTTCCTGAAACTTAAAATTGCTAAAAAAAGCAAGTTTCAGGGCTGCCAACTCTCACGCGTTGGCCGTGAGACACACGCATTTGACTGGTTTCACACGCCACACCCCCGATTTCTCACGCTGAAGTGTCAACCCGGTCGGTCAAATTTCTGAAAGAATGGTTTATCTATGTTTTTACCTGTTGAGCCGCTCGTGATCGAATAGTTGTGCTTTCAGAGGACTGTGAGGGGGGTTCAAGAGCGCTCCCTGTCTGTAGTTTCGAATTGTCGCAAAGAGAACATTTTTGACACGAGCCATCCAGGGTGTATTTCCCCGGCTTCAGGTATGAGCTCTGAGAATCACAGACCCGTCGTCGCTTCGTGTCCACTCTCTCGTAACGTAGAGGGGTGAGCAGCGCGGCTGGTACCGTAGCAACATCAGTTCAGGTTAGTGGACTCGCTCTGGGGTGGGCGAGTGACAAGTTGACATCCGTAGTCCTCCGATAATGCGCAGCATACAGCCGCCTCTAAACTTGCCAGAGGACCCAAAATGGGCCTCTGTCTGTGTGACGGTCTGAGTGAGATCCACCATATCAGCGGAGCAATAGACATGCACAGCAGACTATTACAACCTCCACATCTCGGACACAGATGGGGGGAGTTATATTTTTAATGGCATTAAAGTTGTAAACAAGAGCAGAAATCTTGATGAAAACACACTGAGCTATTACTATACAATATATACGAACTGCAACGTTGGGGCCACTATTGGCTTCTCTAACCTCTGTGCATCTCTAAATGTAACTGTAAATAATTCATTCATGTTTTATAAAATGAACAAAATAGTCTTTATTTTCCAAAAAAAGTAATACAGTAGGGGGGCACAGAGGATGGGGACAAATATTATGAGCCTTGGCACAAAGGTTAAAGGATTAGAATTTATGCAAAACAGTGGTTCTCACATCTTTAGAATTTCAGTGGTCTAGTTGATCCCTTCAACATTAGTTTAACTTTGGGTCCCTGGTCCCTACACAAGGGACCCCTGGACCTGTTCCCCACAGACCAAATTCTCAGCTGTTGCTGACATATGCTACTGTCTCTCATGTGATTCTATTGTTGGCACATTGTGTGGGTCAGTTCGTATATCATAAGAAGTTAATAATGTAAATGCTAAATGCCCTAAAACTGTTGATACTACAACAATGCAAAGGTTCTTAACCTACATTTGCACATATCAGCAAGACTTGATTTCTCCATTTTTTTTTGCACAAAACTCTCCAGAAAGTGCCATTAATGGTTTATTTTTCAAATTTTTTTCCTGGGGGCGGACATACCCCCAGACCCCCTAGGTAGAGCCCCATCCCCCACATTTAACAAATCCCAATTTAAACCCTGAAGTATAGGCTAATGATGCGGAAAGAGCCAAAGAAATTGCTTTGTACGCGGCAAAATATGGGTTGCCCCCAAATCTCACTCCAAGGTTTTGGGAAAAGTTGGCAGCTCTGAAGTTGATTATAAATTTAAAAAAGTCCAAACATTGCCTGAAGTCTTATGGGAATTAATCTTTCTTAACGTTCTGGGAAGTTCTTTATTGGTTATGGTTACATTGAACGTCCCCTAACGTTAAGAGGACGTTCCGTAACGTTGCTGAGGGTTGCAACGCTAAGGGAACGTTTCCCTAACGTTCTCTAAAGGTTGCACGTTAAGGGAACGTTTCCCTAACGTTCGCTAAGGTTGCAACGTTTCGGAAGTTCGCCTAAGTTCTCTAAAGGTTGTAACTGTCAGAGAACGTTAGGGGAACGTTCCGAGAACGTTCGCTGTAACCAAAAACGAACGTTCCCGGAACGTTAAGAAAAACCTTCAATTAACCAACAGACAACCCAAATACAAACCAAAACAAACCTTCAGGGAACGTTCCCACAAACAAAAACGAACGTTCTGGGAACCAAAAATTGTTAGTGGGTATAACTTAAAAAAAAACCGTAACGTACCATGTGGTGTATGTATGTACTGTATATACAGAGTACATACATTCAAATAGTTATATTAGTAGGAATTAATGAACAGGCAACTGATGGCATTTCAAACCTCAATATTCAAACAACTGAACTGATACAAAAAAATAAGGATGTAGTGCAAATGTATGCAAGATGCATAAAGATGTTTGTAAAGTGTGTGCAAAATGAAGTCACTAAAAAAATATATATATATATCATATTAATAGATATCTAATATATAATTTTAATAAAAAAAT
>NC_045736.1:1338742-1353425 GCF_008692095.1 Etheostoma spectabile | reverse complement strand
AAAGATGCATAAAGATGTTGTAAAGTGTGTGCAAAATAAGTCACTAAAAAAATAAAAAATAAAAAGGGGCTCCATGGTTTCACGGCTCAGTCCTTCTCAGCTGGCCTATAAAGAAATATACAAAAGTTAGACATGTAATACTAATGAACACATTGACAAAATAATTTTTTTGATGAACTTTATTATGAACATAACGCAGAAGAACTTCAATTTACCGTCTGTGTGGGGCAAACTTCAGAACTTGCCCAATCAAATCCTCCGCTTCTGCAGCAGTCAGCGCAGGGTTTTTCTGGCAGGCCGCTAGAGTAGAAGTCCAAATGAAGCAAAGTTATAAGTCAAATTAAAACCTCTTGTCAGCCAAGCATAATACTAATGTGAACAATAAAATAAAACCTGCCTGTTATAACCCTGCATACAGCCAGGTCCTGGAAGGCTTTCTTTGTTTTTCTTCCCCGCAGGCTGTACTGTCTCAGGACATCATTCGTTACGACTTGCCGCAGCATGCGGCGGATGGCATCACCTCCAGTACAACCACCGAGGGTTGACAGGAAAAGTTGCTGTAAAACATATAGTAACAGATTATGCATGTAGTGCAGAGCTTGTACAATCTCATTTTGTAAGAGAAGTCAGTTCAGTTAAGATATAATTTTAGCAATTATATGTGTTTGCCTATGGCCACTTAATTTTCCATATGTGTTCCTCCTCTCATAATACAACATACAACATACATACATACATACATACATACATACATAATAACATACATACATTAACGTGAGCAACTTGAGTCTTACCTTCATTTGATCTCCTGTCTGAGCCACCTCCTCTGTGTGAGTTCTTTGTTTAAACAAACAAAAAACGTATGTTATCTAGTGATCCTTGCCATTAAATTGTACTTCATTGCAAATGCAAAAATCAAAGCAACTGTACCTTAAACTGGGTCCCAAGATGAAGTTGCAGTCCGTGGTAGGGTCACTAAAGACTCACACTGCCGGGCAAACCAGCTGGTTTCCTGCATAGCATGATACAATAAAAATAAATTATATATGATTATTATATAGATAAGAGTTGATAGGTTGCCTGCAAATGCCATTACAAAATATGAACCTATTCTGTTATATTAGACAATATATATATATATATATTATATTATATAATATATTATAAAAAAAACAACTTACATGCAGGTGGTGGAGGAAGTGTTATCTGGTGAGCTGAAAAAAGACAGGAAGAGACAAAAACATCAACAATCACATGATATGCACCATGTGACTGTCAGTGGTTCCATGTTAAGAAATATGACTGGTTTCTTTATATATGCATGAAGCATACATTTTAACTCCAGACAGGGCTTCCAGACGACGCTCCATCCTGGACAGTTTATCTGGTCGTGCAACAGATTCATCTGTAATACAGAGACCTCTATATTGGTATAATTTGTAATTTGATTGGCAAAATATGTGAAAAAAAATGTAGTCTATAATAAAGTTCTTACATCGCTCGAAGAATCTGTCATGAACCTCCTTGGGCGTCAAGCTGCCTTTTTTTGAAACTTGCTTCATCTTCTGCGATGTCTGGACGGTGTCCATCAGCCGCCGACACCGGTCCATAGCTTGGCGTAGAAATCTATGTTAAGAGACATTTGTGATCAGTAGCGACAAAAAAAAAAAAGAAAAAAAAAAGCATTCCATACAGAGAAAATTATTGTATTTACATATAGTATAGCAGCATAGGTTACCTGTACACAGCCATATTTTAATGGATAGTGGCCCAGTGGCTGTTTGGGCAGATGGGCACGCTGTGATTGGAGAGCAGAGGGAGGGACAGGGAGCTCTTGTGGAGCATGAGCAGCTCATCCATCTTCTCCTAAATGTCTCCATCCGCTGTGCCATGCGGGGTAACGGGTGTCCTCATGGCTATGAAAAAAAAACGATACTGTTAGTTTTGTTGTTATACATTATCTACTATATGTGAACAACTAAGTGACTCTTCTTACCTCTCATTTCCGTCTCCATGGACTGAGGCACCCGCCCTATTTTGTGGATGAGTTCTGCTGTTAAACACAACAAAAAAGTTAAATTTCTCTCAAGTTTCTTGTCGTGCAATTTATTTAACTGGAAAAATTCAAAGCCAATGTACCGTCAATGGGTCCCAAGCTGAAGTGGCAGGCTCCCGCTTGGCGACTGGCGGTTTTCTGTGTGGTGTGACTCATCTAAAAAAAAAAAAAAAAAAAAATGAAGTACATGTGAATATTGGTCAGTTCATTTATGGTAGGTTCTGCACATGCCATTGCAAAAGATGAACCTATGCAGTTACGTTTAGACAATCAGTAGAGCCAGTACTGCAACTGTGTGGACAACAATAATTCCTTGCTGTATCCTTCTCTTAGTGGCTGATAACGGCCTAAAATACGTTGCAAGATGTCCGCAGGTCGACCTGCCTAAAAAGGACTTTGATTGTACTGGCTTTACTTATTGTACTGTACTACAACTAATTAAAAAAGGACCGAAAAAAAAAATCTTATTGTAACATAAACGCAGCATGTTAACACATGACACACAACATACAATGCGAAAAAGCAGACACGTCGTGCCCAGCAGCAAACAAAGGAAAGATATATGCAATCCATTTAAAGCACAACTCTGGCCTCCTTTTGTGAATGGGAGAGTAGGCCTTCTAGGATAGCACAAAATCAACATGTTTAAAACACTAAGAAGGCCGACACAGATAGACTTTACTCCAAGTCTGGGGCTCAACACATGAACTCAGCAATGAGAACATGTGTTGTGCACAAGAGTTTATTAAAAAGAAAGATTTGGAGCAGCTACTGCATGACGAGCATAGCAAGATGGCAGACGACGAAGACAACTTCTGCAGCCAAACTTTTATTTTGGCCAACCTGACAAGAACGGAATATAACAAAGCCATACGAGGGAAAGAGTTTAATGTTGAACCACAAACCCTCCCATTAAGACCACAACATACATTAACTGTAAAGTCTTCGCTACCTCTTCGTGAGCAGCCGTGGCTCGTCCTGTAGCTTTCTCTCCTCACGGGATCAGTTGCTCAGAGCAGAGGGCCCCCCCCCCCGTGCAAACTGAATAAAAAAGTGACTTTTCTTAGTTGTGAAAATGTTCTATGACAGATTCTTTTTAGCATTCAATAATACAGAAAACGAAGTCAAGCACAAGTACTGTTTTAAGCTAAATTGTGATAAATGCTATGCTGTTTATCTTACTTACATTTTGTAAGTCGAATCATTTTGAGTGAATTTAAATCAAGTGACAGCAAACCATTGACTTCTAATCAGAACAACCAAAACCAACCAAAACAGGAACGTTGTGTGAAGGTACGGCGCAACCGCAGGGGAACGTTACAGTTAAATGTGCTGTATTTTATACTGCGCTTTCCAGTCTTACAACTGCTCAAAGCGCTTTTAACATCTACAGGAAACATTCACCATTCACACACATTCTACACTGTGGCCGGGGCTGCCATACAAGGTGCCACTGCTCATCAGATAAACATTCAACACATTCACTCCGATGCGCGCACCGGGGGCAACTCGGGTTCAGGTCTTGCTAAGGACACTTCGACAATGACTGCAGGGGCGGGGATCAAACCACAACCTTCACGATTGGCAGGCAAAACGCTCTACACTGAGCCACAGCGCCCACAGGCTACAGTTGGTGGTTCTCTTAACGTTTAGGGAACTGTATAACCTGGAGGGAACGTTCCTAAACGTTAGGTTTTGGTTGGTTCGAACTAACCTTTAGAGAACCAAAAAATAACGTTCCCTAAGTTCTCTAAACGTTCTGTGTTAGTGGGGTAGTTTTGTGATGAAAAAAGAGGTCCGTTTTTCTATAGCTCAAAAAAACCAAAACCTAGTTTATGTTTGCTGGCTGAATTGGTTTATGGACTTGAATCTGTAACCAACAAGCCACCAAATAGTCAGAAATTCCCCACGTTTGAGGCTATAGTAGGAGTTGGTGAGAATTCTCTGATGCCTTTCGATAGGCCGTACAAGATGGAATGAGAAGGTGTGCAGGTAATGATAACAGCAGAAAGTCCATTAAGGTCATTTTCATGCTATCTTTGTGCAATGACACATGGCCCAAATGGTTAGAGAACAACACCAAAGGGATAATGTCTAGTATTTTCACATCACTCTTTCAAACTTCTTCTGATTTATTTCCCTTTTCGGCAAAGCCATCATGCATACAGACTGTTCTGTTTGCCTTTGCCTTAGTAGCAAAGGCAAAGGGGGGGCAAAGTAACTTTACTAACTTTAATGAGGGCACTGGAGAGAGAAAAACTTTAATGTCTGACTCATCAAGAATCTTTGAGAAGACTTGAGCTAACAATTCTGCAAGTCATCATGCACCTTCAAGTGAACATACAATATTCATTTTTTGGAGTTAAATCAAATGCATTCATATCTATAATTTAGTTTCATTTTAGCAACAGTCCTTGTGACAAATGAATAGTTCAGACTCTAGTAGTCAGTACTGGGATTTGAAAACACCTAAGAATCCCCAAATGTTCTCCATAATGTACAAAGTTAGCCAAATGCTCTTGGGAACTGTGTGTCCAATTTTGTATTTATTTTTTGAGACAGCAAATACCTGGGGGAGTTGAATTTTATTTGTTTTTTTTTTTTTTAATAATGACGTTTTTTGGCTCTTCTTTGAACAATTAGAATCATGGAGTAAATGTGTGGCAAGCTCAAAAAGCAATGCCTAGAGTGTTGTATTTGCCTCCCCGCTACAGTGTTTAATTTTTGGCAAAATGATCAATTGTGGCTTGACAGTGTGGTGACCTGCAAGTTGAATACAAGTCTTTTAGAATTCAAGGAGTTTGTGAGTAATAGATTTTTAGAAACAAGCACACAGACGTATATTGTAAGTTATTACATGTGTTGACAACTTACTATATACTAAACAAAATGCCACAAAAAAACCTTTTGTCGAAAAACGTTAGCAGTGCAAAAATCCATCCACCATCCATCCATTCTCATCCCTATCCGGTATCGGGTCGCGGGGGCAGCAGCTCCAGTAGGGGACACCCAAACTCCTTTCCCGAGCACATCATCCAGCTCCGACTGGGGGATCCCGAGGCGTTCCCAGGCCAGGTTGGAGATATAATCTCTCCACCTAGTCCTGGGTCTTCCCGAGGTCTCTCCCAGTGCAATACACAGAACAGAAATCATGAATCTGGTATTTATGTTCTTTTGTTTAAATATGTAAAAAACAAAAAAAAAAAAAAATATAGCCTACTAGTATAGACTGGTAACATGATTTTTGTGTGATATTGTGTTTTGGCAGGTGACTGACTGGCTGGAAGACCACCCTCCCCTTCTCCTTCGGAGGACATACCATTCCAGGACGGTGCTTTGGTCTCTCTTCCCCCCAGCATGGAGCCCAAAGTCCAGTCAGAGGGTGGGCTCAAGTCACCCTTACCATCCGCCTCCTCATGCATGAAAAGTAAGCAGGCAAACACGTTTACGCTGGCTGTGGTACAGTAGCCTCAATACCTAACGGGCAAACTTCACTGATCATATTTACACTAAGTAAGTGAGATAGTAACATTTATTATAACAGATATCACAGATAAAAAAAATCCAAAGTGCTTTACATTAAACATACATATACAGTCAATATAAAAAAACATACATAAAATCACAAGGTAATACAATAAAAAAGTACAGAGGTCATCCAAAGGTCTGTTTTGAAAAAAAGTAGGTGTTCAGCTGATGTTTGAAAGAGTCCACAGAGACAGCAGACCGTTATTGGACGAGGCAGGGCGTTACACACAGTCTCGGTGCGCCAACTCAAAAGAAATCGGACCATTGGACCTTAGGGGGCGTGCTGATAAATAGGGTTGCAGTTGTTGGTGTCAGCCACCTATGCTGGTGACTCACTGTGCAATGGTTGTATGGGAGAATGAGATCTTAAAACTAATTTTATTTGATGGGTAGCCAGTGGAGAGATTGAGTCGCAGAGGTGAAGTGAGATTGTCTGGTTGACCTTTGTAAGTAGGCCTTGCAGCACCATTTTGGATGGATGAAGGCAACAAAACAGCATACACACTGAGGCAGAGATCCTGGGGTGGTGTTGGTCAATTAGTTGAGATCCATCATGCTTGACTACCATGTCTTCGTTTTCTTGCCCCCACGGCATTAAGGTGCCATAGCTGTGGAGCACAATTTGTGATAACTGATAGCTGCAAGCAACTGGGTTCACATTTTAAGTCAGCAGTTTGTAATGCAGCAATGTCTAAGAGGGAAATAGAATGAAGGTTTAAATGCATGTGTCTGCGGAGGTTCTGCTGGCTGTGTAGGATTGCAAAAACCAAACACTACAAAACTCCACTGAGCTGGCCATCTGGTGGGGTGTGCACAGCAAAGACTAGAACCAAAATATCCACCGTGTTTGTGTGCAAGCAGTCTGCAGCCCAATATACCTATTGCGTGGCTTCTAGCAAGAGCCCTGACACCAGGTGACCAGTGATTAGTTTAAAAAAAACCTGAAGTCAGACAGTCTGCCAGAAGATGGCTTATGGGGGAGGACTGGCAGAAGGGTCTTTCCTCAAATTGAGCAGCCATTCGGTTACCCGTGTGCTTTGACTGGTTAGCTAAGATATACTCCTTAAATAAGTGAATATGTTACATTCCATTCTGTAAGAACTCTGACAAAGCCTGTCTAATCTATTTACTGTTATTTTTATCAACAATTGTAACACTGTCTTTCTTTCTGAAGATTTATCTGCATGAAACCTATCTAGTGACTTCGTTCTTGTCTTTCTACTCCACACATCATCAAAGTAAATGGAGCAATTGTTAGAAAAGTGCAGTATATCTCCTGTGTATGAGTCTCATTGAACCTGAAGAACATTGTGAACTGAAACCTGCGTTGGGTCTCCTTGTTCTCAGAGACTCGTAAATGCTAGAAACAAACACACAGAGGTCAAGCAAGTAGATGATTAGGATACAAAACAGTCAGATGGGGATTGTTGTATAACAATCTCCTCCACAGTGTGGTGGCGGCGGTGTGCAGGACATGTGAAAGATCTTGGTTGAGACGTGTCCCTATACTGTCTGGATGCCCTCCTGGGACTTGTAGGGGCAGACTGGTTGGCGCAGGGCATAGCTGTGTTGGGTAGTAGAAGTGTAGATTCTTTAGTTGTCATGTTGTTTTAAGTATTACTTGAGCAGTAAATGCTACTTGTCTCTTCACTGTAGCTACATTTGGTCAGAATAGTCAGAGTGAGTCATTACTCATTGCTTAAGAGTGGAATAACTTCTAATAAAGTTCATTTGTGAGTGACAAAAAAAACAACAATCATGGCTGATTAATGGCTAAAAAAGAGGTAGAGCATAAACATTTGGTACAGAGATTATATTTTGTAGCAGCAGGTAGCATTGGAAATTCTTTTGGAGTAGAAGTGGCAATTATATTTGAAAATGTAGGAGTAAAAGTTTGAGTGAAAAGAAAGAAAGAAACTTGAAATATTACATTCCTAAAAGAATAATTGATGCAAAACAAAGTATTCCTCCAGTGTAATTTTCATGGTGCTTGATATCTATAAATCTAAATGAACATTTAAGAAAAAGTGGCACTGCGCCACAGCTGGCGGCAGCTTTAACGTCACACGTGATGGAACCGTGGCGTCACTGGAGAGAGGTCAGGGAGGGTTGACGCTTGCAGCCAGTGGTGGCCCCTCAGCGCCACACACGTCATTAAGAGTGATTACATGCATATGGAAAGTGTGGCCCTCAACAACGCTTGCAAGCTATAAACCTCTGCATGCCCCGCACTGTGTGCATCTTGTACAGGAACAGCAAAGCAGTGTTACAGTTCAGTGAAGTAGAGGACCCAAATGCAGAGAGGAGACAGGCAGGCAAGAGAGGAGTGTTTATAACAAAGATTTATTAACAAAACTTTCAGGGCCATGAGAAGGATCCAAAGCAAAAATCATGGAAAACACAAAAGTCCAAAACCCCAAAAAAAAAAAAGTACAAAAGAGAAAAAGGAAATACTACGGGGAAACAAAGGCCTCGGGAAGAGTCCAAATGCTGAGCAAAAGGACTGGAACAGGCAACGGCGAACATGCACTCCAACACACAAAAAGGTCTGACCAGAGACATCTCCTATGGGGTTTAGGGCAGCCGGCATCAAAAAATGCATTGCTGCCATCTCTGGAAACTACAGCCCAGTGTGCCTTTACACATTTGAAAAAAAAAACTTTTTCCCCCTCCCACTTTTCCCCATTTCTAAAAACTTTTTAGAGGTACATCTTCCAAGCCAATGTCTCGCATTTCTTGATTAGATCGTCTTTGGCGGAATACTTTCTACAAGAAATCAACCCAGTTGCACGTCTCAGGTTCCTGACATGAAAAACAACACACTCTGTTTTTTCCTAACATATATTAAGTGTGTTCAGAAGTGTGTGACCAATCCTCTATTCAGAAATCATAACCTCTTCCTTACAGGTAATCTCCCTTCTTTTGCAGAAGTAACTGAATCACTTATCCTACTAGATGTGAATAATAGGTGCCTCCCTTGTCTTCTCCTTTCCCAGAACCGTTGCCATTTTAAAATGATTCCCTGCCACACAATACTTCACCCTCCGCCTTGGATAAATCAATGTGGCCTCTACAGTTTTCTTAAGAGCAGCTTCCTTACCAACTTATCAACTTTTTCATTTGTGCAATAACTACAGAGCTGGGACCTGCGAGTGGATATTTCTACCCCGCTTTTCAACCTCTCTAATTGCCAGAAGAAATCATCATACATGGTCTCGTCAACTCTTTGCTGACCCTTTCCAATACTATTATAGCTGTCACTGACAAGAGACAAAGGGAGCAAAGACATATAGAAAAATACAGAAATACACGGGCAACGGGCTGGGAAACAGGTGAGAAACATTAGGCAACACAGAGGCAGGAAAACCAGGAGTAAATCCAGACACAAAGTAGAAAACCTAGACTGTCAAAGTAAAAACTGGAAACAGAACAGACATCACTGGAAGACACAAGACAGGAAGTACGCTTAGGTGACAAGGGAGGACACACAGGGAATAACAGGAAACAAAACAGAAAACATACAAGCAGTTTAGTTGCTGTTACATTTATCCAGAATTCTTTAATGAATGTTGTTTGTTTCTCTTGTTGTTTTATGCAGGAAGTTGGAAGTAATAGGAAAGGTATGTTATTTTAATATATCACACATGCTCCAAATTTGTGGAAATTTTTTTATTGAACCATGTTGCAATTTTGATATAATTACGTCTTTATAGAAAGGGGGAACGGTTAAAAGATGCGAGAAGAGGTGAGTTTGTCTTAAAAAAATAATCAAAAATATGTAATCTTTTCTAAGCAGGTCAGAATGTGATGTACTCAAACACTATAAAAACATAATATGAAGACACATTCAAACTGTGTATTTTTATACTGTTCAACTCACTGGTAGCAAATAGATTATGTACACTTGGTTGAGTGCCACACTATATTAAGGTCTCATATCAACTGCTTGGCCCATGACAGTATGTTTGTGTTGTTGTTCCCAGAGCGGAGCACGGATCACAATTTCTGAGGGCACTGTCCAGAGAGGATCGTTACCATCAATGGACCAACAGACACATATTCAAAGCTTTTGCTATGATTGCCTACAAATTTGAGGGGTAAGTATGATAGGATTGTGGCAGCAGTTTTCTATATAAAAGGTGAATATGCACAGATCAAGGGGCTCAAGCACGATAAGTCTAATAGGAGTTCAAGGCATTTCGCCCTTTATGTACCACAAAGGGTAATTTTCTGTGTCCTGGGTCCTATACTCTTTTATAGTAAGAAATGCCAATCAACCAGAGACAGACCCTCCCTCGTAACGCTATGGAGGGGCAAGGCAATAATAGGACTATCAAGATATAAACTAACATGTAAAAGACTGGTACATTAAAACGTAAAAAGAATGCATTGACATGGACATTCCAAATCCTTTGAATAGTAGAAATCATTTCAGCCACTGTGGAGATGTATGGTACATAACAGAATATTGGGCTGGAGAACCTAGGACCCTGGAAAACATAGATATAAACTCCCTCTAAATACATAATGTACGAATGTGAACTTGCCATTCAAGGAACAGTGGTTATATAACCTTTGAAACAAACCACAATTTTAACCTTTCATATGGGCTCTCTGGTACTTAGACAAATAGGCCTACACTCTGCACTAAATTCTTATCGTGGTGATATTTGTCGCAAGGTGACTTTAAAAATCGTATGCTTGGCGACCTTTTCCCTTAAAGCCTGTCTTTGATCACCCATCTAATTGATCTACTTAAGCACTGCGATGGAGACACACTGCTGCGCAGTGACGTGTTTAAATCTGTTCTGCCAGACCACGGCGCTTGTTATTACTGGCAAAGCCAAAGAGCAGTGCTCAATCACCAAGCAGAGAACGATATGAAAGGTGGATTTGAAAGATATGTGCTTCCGCAGTTTTTTTGTACAGACATTAGCTTTGTAAACAGATTTATATTGATAGCCTCTGCAAACAATACATCATGATAATGATTTACATGTTCCGGTTTCTAGGACATAACAATTCCATGAGCAACAGCCCCAACACAGCAAGCCCCTGTCACCTTAAGACTTGTAGTGCCAGCCAGCGTGTGGCTCCTCATAGGCAAAGGAGGCTCCAAAATAAAAGAAATGAGAGAGGTACAAATGATTTTTTTTTTATGGAATACCTAAAAAAGAAATGCTATACGATTTAGTATTTATTATGACAGATTTTATGAATTGACATTTTCCAGTGTAACTGCTAGGATAGATATGAACATGTATTCATTGTGTAATTAAATGTTACATTCTCCTAATTTCTTTAATGTTTGTTTATCATTTAATATGTAGGCATTTAACAATAACTATGACTTTAGGAACAATTTTTGACCTTGTAGCTTCAGTAACAACAGCATTGCAACTCCAGTTTATCTAGCCCCGTAAGCTTTTCCCATTAAACCCTCGATGGCAGCACATTGAACTTTTGACATATTTGAAGCTCTACCTAACTCTCTCAAAAACTGCATTCGTTGCAATGCACCTGTAGATGTGTAATGACAATAAAGTTGAATCTAACTATATCTATCTGATCCAATCTAATATTTGGTCACCTATGGGACAAATCAACAACAACACTCTCACACAGTGTACAGTGTTTTCCAACTTTACAGTCCGTACCCCTCAGACTTTCAACCTCCCAGCTAAAGTAAACAGTTCACCCAGCCCTGCACTTTTTGCGTACCACCCTACATCATTGTGAGTTACCCATAGAGGTTCACGACCCCAGTTTTGGAAACAATCCTTTAGTACCTGAAAAAGAGGATGCACTAATTCAACTTTTTTAGTCTATACCATTACCTTGGTTTTGGTTATAGGCTGATACCGAGAGTACCGATCCGGTAGCCTACCATAGTGTAATAATAACTCTGTATTCCTCACTGTGTGGAATTGACTGGGGTCATTCCTTTTAGCTAGGCGACATCAGGTTGACTGAGCATTGCTTTCCTTTTGTAAAACTAAATTAACAAATAAATACATAGATATACTTCTTGTTTTTTTGCCTCGGCGCAGAGGTCCAGGGTTTGGATCCGACCTGTAGTAATTCCTGCACGTCTTCCCCCTCTCTCTCCCCTTTCTCACAGCTGTCCTGTCAAAAAATTAAAGCGGTTGAAAGCCCAAAAAATAGTCTGAAAAAAAAAAAATAAAAAAATAGAGCATATTGTACGAATAGATAAGAATTATTTGAAAGACCAGATTTAGCTATTTGAGTCAATACCAGTCCAATATCCAATATAGTAAAGACTTAACTGTATCTACTATGTGAGAGTCGGCTAGAGAGCTCCGTCTGTGTCACACAGTGGATGTATGTGTGTTTTTTCACACAGGCATTGCAATGGGGGTAAAGCATAGGGGAGCGAAGTCGATGATTGCCCCATTTTTTATGAGGTTTGAAGGGGTGAAGGGGCATTGCTTTTCTCACAAGGATTTCTATAGAGCCCCCCCTGCAGCTTCAGAATAGATATTTGGCAGCTCCTATGTTTCTTGTGTCTGAGCCCGCCCTTGGCAGTCTCCCCTACTCTTTCTCTGTTCCTCCAAAACGCTTTCCTAGCTTCCGTTTCTTTTTGCTGGCTCAGCCATGACAATAGTGTGAAAAACTCCATCGCTACCTGTGTAGGAGTCCTGAATGGGGTATGTGCAGTGCCCTGAAGCAATTCATCACACTGCGAGACCTGCACAAAAACGGCATAGTTCCCTTATAACACATACATTATAATCAAGACTTAACAGCCTACAGGATGCTTAGTGGCTCTGTGTGGCGTACTAAGTACAGCTGTTTGCGCTAAATGGTAATGTCAGCAGCAACATGCTCACACAAGACAATTTCAAAAAGTAACTGCCCAGTCATAATTCATACCCGCGACTGCAACTAGTGGTGGCAACAAGCTTTTTCCACACAGCAGCAGTGATGTAATGTGACACTACAGTACGATGCTACAGCCACAGACTGAGTGTGGACACAGACATACCCAGCTGTGATCTGGGTGATGTCAGAGGTTCATGAAACTTACACCTTTCAATACAGTGAGGACAGTGCAGTGGCTGGTTGAACTCACCAAAATCATTAGCACAGAGTGTGATTGGAATAAATCCTTTCAATACTTTCCGTCAAAGTCACTCTACTCTCCTTCAGTCCACAGGGGCCCAGGTTCAGGGTGCAGGGGACATGCGCCCAACTCCACAGAACGTGCAGTACAATTCGGGACCCCAGAAGCCATCATCCAGTGTGTCAAACAAATCTGTGGGTCATGCTGGAGGTAGAGTGTCTAAAGATTTAGAAAACAGCTTTAATTCAACTGCTAACAATGAAGTCATGTATTCTTGCAGATGGTTTCTTTGAACTTACAAAAGCCAGCATGAACTGTTTCTGTCTTGCATTCTGGCAAGCACTCACGCAAAGCATGTTTGGGTTATTCACCACTTCTGGTGGTAACACACATTTTCTAGTGAATGGGAATCAGTGAAGATAAGATGAGATACAATAGGTATTAGAAATCAACAATTAATTTGTGGTGGAACTCTAAATGGACTTTATTACTGAGTAAAATGATCCCATTACGTATAAAGCGAGCAATAGTAATTCCATCTGACCATTTTTGCTAGTACAACTACCAGGTGAACTGTAAGGCACCCAGCTATTGCCTAAACAAGTGCATTACAGATTATGGATTAGCACTGGACAACCTAAGTGGCCATCCGCCTTTTCTAAACCTCATACTTTTGCATAGTTGTTCACTACTCGATGCGATGCTCACCAATAAGGCAGTACAGAGTCAATTGGTTAAGCCCTCTCTTTCTGTCTTGAAAAGCCTTGTTGCTGCGGCACAAGCTTAAAACATAACGTGATAATATAGTAAGTTTGCAAACTAGAACTCGCCTGCCTAACTGCAAATGGAAAATCTCCCGCTGTCTTAGAAGAAAAACAGCCCATCTGTGAGAAAAGAGAGTCATGGGTGAGGATTTAATCTGGGATCAACAGGTGGTTTTACGTAGCCAGGTCTTTGTATTTTCCTAATCTCCACAAATAGAGAATATAATATCCTCTGAGCGCCGTGACTGCCTTTGGTTTTCATGAACAAACATATAAATAATTTAAGTTTTCAAAAAAAGTGCCAGCCAAATCAAACGATTTGTTACAGTAAGAACACCAATTTACCAAGACACAATTTTCTCAGAAGAATTGTGCTTGTTGTACTCACTACAGTAGTGATGCAAAAATAAAGCTCCGGGAGAAAATATTAACTAGATTGTTAATCATTGAATTATAAGTGAAAGATAAGACTTTTTCTTGTATTTGCCCTAAGGATATGGAATAACTGTTGTGTTTTTTTAAATGCCCTGCTTCACATACATTTACAAATTACACAGTACTTACCAGATAGAAAAAAAAATGGCAACAGTATTTTAAGTAATGATGTCAACATTTGAGAAGAAGACTCACTTTTTCTGTAAGAGTTAGATGAGAGATATCCTATCATTCTCATCTTGTCATTAAACATGAAGCCAGCAGTCGGTTAGCTTAGCTAGCATACAGACTGTGAAATTGGGGAAGACAACGATCTGGCTCTGTCCAAGTGAAAGTCTGCCTACACAGACCCTATGACAATCACTAACGTACCGGAACTCATGACACCTCGCGGACGAGCTTATTCTTGTCCCAACTACGTCAGGTGATGAACACGTGCCACTTTTGTAGTACGATTTTTTATGGTGCAAGCCTTTGGCGCACAGATGAGAGCAAGGATCTAGTTGGTTAGCGCACCCAAGCGATAGGATATACTTGCTGAGGACAAGACTGGACAGGCGCTCTGAGGACAAGAATTCAGTTTAATTCAGTCCTGCAGAGGAGCCTCTACTTTGCAGTCTGCAAAACATTATAACTTCACTTAGAATTCAGGCACCTGATGCCTACTTTCCAAGCTAAAAAGGGGCTCCATGGTTTCACGGCTCAGTCCTTCTCAGCTGGCCTATAAAGAAATATACAAAAGTTAGACATGTAATACTAATGAACACATTGACAAAATAATTTTTTTGATGAACTTTATTATGAACATAACGCAGA
>NC_045736.1:1338396-1338528 GCF_008692095.1 Etheostoma spectabile | reverse complement strand
CAGCCAGGTCCTGGAAGGCTTTCTTTGTTTTTCTTCCCCGCAGGCTGTACTGTCTCAGGACATCATTCGTTACGACTTGCCGCAGCATGCGGCGGATGGCATCACCTCCAGTACAACCACCGAGGGTTGACA
>NC_045736.1:1338178-1338329 GCF_008692095.1 Etheostoma spectabile | reverse complement strand
TTGTAAGAGAAGTCAGTTCAGTTAAGATATTAGATTTTATGCAATTATATAGTGTTTGCCTATGGCCACTTAATTTTCCATATTGTTCCTCCTCTCATACATACATACATACATACATACATACATACATACATACATACATACATACATA
>NC_045736.1:1319321-1338153 GCF_008692095.1 Etheostoma spectabile | reverse complement strand
GTATCAATGCTATGCAGAACCAGCTGTTTGCCCAGAGCAGGATGAGTCTTTAGTGACCCTACCACGACTGCAACTTCATCTTGGGACCCAGTTGAAGGTACAGTTGCTTTGATTTTTGCATTTGCAATGAGTACAATTTAATGGCAAGGATCACTAGAAGTAACATACGTTTTTGTTTTTTAACAGAAGAACTCACACAGAGGAGGTGGCTCAGACATGGAGATCAAATGAGAGGTAGACTCAGTGCTCACGTATGTATGTTGTATGTAATGTATGTATTTATGTATGTATGTATGTATGTATTTATGTATGTATGTATGTTATGTATGAGAGGAGGACAATATGGAAAATTAAGTGGCCATAGGCAAACCTATATAATTGCTAAAATCTATATCTTAACTGAACTGACTTCTCTTACACAAATGAGATTGTACAAGCTCTGCACTACATGCATATCTGTTACTATATGTTTTACAAGCACTTTTCCTGTCAACCCTCGGTGTTGTACTGGAGGTGATGCCATCCGCCGCATGCTGCGCAATTCGTAACGAATGATGTCCTGAACAGTTACAGCCTGCGGGAAGAACAAACAAAGAAAGCCTTCCAGGACCTGGCTGTATGCAGGGTTATAACAGGCAGGTTTTTATTTTATTGTTCACATTAGTATTTATGCTTGGCTCAAGATTTTAATTTGACTTATAACTTTGCTCATTTTGGACTTCTACTCTAGCGGCCTGCCAGAAAAACCTGCCTGACTGCTGCAGAAGCGGAGGTTGATTGGCAAGTTCTGAAGTTTGGCCCACACAGACGGTAATTGAAGTTCTTCTGCGTATGTTCATAATAAGTTCATCAAAAAAATTATTTTGTCAATGTTGTTCATTAGTATTACATGTCTAACTTTGGTATATTTCTTTATAGGCCAGCTGAGAAGGACTGGCCGTGAAACCATGGAGCCCCTTTTTATTTTTTATTTTTTTAGTAGAATTTTTTTTTTTTAGTGACTTATTTTGCACCCACTTTAAAACATCTTTATTTGCACTTTGCACTACATCCTTATCTTTTTGTATCAGTTCAGTTGTTTGAATATTGAAGTTTTGAAATGCCATCAAGTGTCCTGTTCATTAATTCCTACTATATACTTTTGAATGTATGTACGTCGGTATATACAGTACATACAACACACAATGTAACGTTACGGTTTTTTTTTTAAGGTTATACCCGCTAACAATTTTTGGTTCCAGTAACGTTCTTTTTGTTTGTGGGAACGTTCCCTGAGGTTTGTTTTGGTTGTAGTTTGGTTTCTGTTGGTTAATTGAAGGTTTTTCTTAACGTTCCGGGAACGTTCGTTTTTGGTTACAGCGACGTTCTCGCAACGTTCCCCTAACGTTCTCTGACAGTTACAACCTTTAAGAACTTAGGCGAACGTTCCGAAACGTTGCAACCTTTAGCGAACGTTAGGGAAACGTTCCCTTAACGTGCAACCTTTGAGAACGTTAGGGAAAACGTTCCCTTAGCGTTGCAACCCTCAGCGAACGTTTACGGACGGTCTCTTAACGTTGGGGACGTTCAATGTAACCATAAACGAACGTTCCCAAACGTTAAGAAAATATTAGATTCCTATAGACTTCAGGCAATGTTTGGACTTTTTTAAATTTATAATCAACTTCAGAGCTGCCAACTTTTCCCCAAACCTTGGAGTGAGATTTGGGGGCAACCCATATTTTGCCGCGTACAAAGCAATTTCTTTGGCTCTTTCCAGCATCATTAGCCTATACTTCATGGGTTTAAATTGGGATTTGTTAAATGTTGGGGATGGGGCCTCTACCTAGGGGGTCTGGGGTATGCCGCCCCCAGGAAAAAAAATTTGAAAATAAACCATTAAATGGCACTTTCTGGAGAGTTTTGTGCAAAAAAAAATGGAGAAATCAAGTCTTGCATGATATGTGCAAAACTGTAGGTTAGAACCTTTGCATTGTTGTAGTATCACAGGTTTTAGGGCATTTAGCATTACATTATAACTTCTTATGATATAAGAACTGACCCAACAATGTTCCAACAATGAATCACAGAAGAGACAGTAGCATATGTCAGCAACAGCTGAGAAATTGGGTCTTGGGGAACAGGTCCAGGGGTCCCTGGTGGGGACCAGGACCCAAAGTTAAACTAATGTTTAGGGATCAACTAGACCACTGAAATTCTAAAGAGTGAGAACCCACTGTTTTGCATAAATTCTAATCCTTTAACCTTTGTGCCAGGCTCATAATATTTGTCCCTCATCCTCTGTGCCCCCCTACTGTATTTATTTTTTTGGGAAAATAAAGACTATTGTTCATTTTATAAACATTGAATGAATTATTTACAGTTACATTAGAGATGCACAGAGGTTAGGAAAGCACAATAGTGGCCCAACGTTGCAGTATCGTATATATTGTATAGTATAGCTCAGATGTGTTTCATCAAATTTCTGCTCTTGTTTACAACTTTATGCACATTAAAAATATAACTCCTCCCATCTGTGTCCGAGATGTGGAGAGTTGTAATAGTCTGCTGTGCATGTCTTGCTCCGCTGATATGGTGGATCTCACTCAGACCGTCACACAGACAGCGAGCCCATTTGGGTCTCTGGCAAGTTTAGAGGCGGCTGTATGCTGCGCATTATCGGAGGACTAGACGGATTCAACTTGTCACTCTGCCCACCCCAGGCGAGTCCACTAACCGAACTGATGTTGCTACGCTACCAGCCGCGCTGCTCACCTCTACTATCAGAGAGATGGACACGAAGCGACGGACGGGTCTGTGATTCTCAGAGCTCATACCTGAAGCCGGGGAAATACACCCTGGATGGCTCGTTCAAAAATGTTCTCAGTTTGCGACAATTCGAAACTACGACGGAGCGCTCTTGAACCCCTCACAGTCCTCTGAAAGCCAACTAGTCGATCACGCAGCGGCTCACAGGTAAAAACATAGATAAACCATCTTTCAGAATTTACCGACCGGGTTGACACTTCACGTGAGAAATCGGGTGTGGCGTGTTGAACCAGTCAAATGCTGTGTCTCACGGCCAACGCGTGAGAGTTGGCAGCCCTGAAACTTGCTTTTTTATAGCAATTTTAAAGTTTCAGGAACAATCAAATCAAAAAGTATCCTGATATAAAAACATTACAACATTGGAAATTTAACAGCGCCCCTGTAATTTCAACAAGGTATAAGAGCTAGAGTAAAATGTCAGCCGTTTTGACTCGACCAATGGCTGGTGGAAAGCCACGTGAAACTGTCTCCTTTGATTAAGTAAATAACACAATTGCCTTTGTCATCTCACCACGAACGCGAACGGGCTCTGGGAACGGTGGAAAAATGTAAAATGAGCAAGCCAGTGGAACCGTTACCGTTACACACAGCAATTGGAATAAAACAAGCTGAAGTGACGCTAACTGGTGTTAACGACATCAGCTCCTACTAACTAGCTATGTAACACTGTGCTGTAGCTAGCTTGCAGCAAAGTCTCAACAAAACAAAAGCAACCACCTCCGCTAGATGTGGGATTTAACTAATGAACCTGGATATTAGCTAACCTGTTGGCTTGGCCTCCACGAAGAGCCGATAATGACCTCAGATATGTGAGTAAAATATATTTTACTTGCTACTACAAGCTTTCTTTATGGTATATATATATAAGGTTTGTGTCCCGCTTTGGCTTCAAAAAATAATTGTTGAATGCTTGAATTTTGTTTGCGTGGATGCTGAAGCCTTGCAATTTCTTTAGGGCAGGCCAACTTTTTCAACCGTTTGGGATTGTTAATAAGATCTGTGAGGGTGTCGTGGTTTTGAACTTACTGTATAAAGTAAGTTCAAATAAGCCCTATTTAACGTTGACTGAAAGACAATTCAGCAATTAGAGGAGTGGTTTTATGCCTGTCAAGCTACTTTGCACGGCAAACATAGGCCAATGTCATCTGAATTAATATTCTACTACCACCATGCAACTTTGTAAATGACACCAGGAGGGGTGTTGATGTTCATGCCTTTTTGGTGTTTTAAATTCAGGGGCAGTTTAATTTACCAAGGTCTGACAGATCCTCCCAATAACCGAACAATTGCTCTTAGTCCTGTCTATGTGTTTTTAAATGGGCCGGACAACAAATGCTCCCCTCAACCAACTTGGCCTATCATACAGTTGTATCTTAAAATACCACCAGTTAGTCTATCATCATCACTTCCATTCAATGCAACGGAGGAAAAACATATAGTGTTACTTAGCAGGAAGTAGCATAGGAGACATACAGCTCTGCTGCTGCTCTGGTTACAGTTTTCCTCAGATTTTTTGTATCTGTCCTGAGAATATGACCCACTTTCATGGTTGATATTTGGCTGCCCTGTACCAACCAGTGTCTTGCGGTGTCCTATAATGCACGAATGTGTGAAGTTTTCTGTGTGAATTTCTTAGCCCAGTTGATGTCATTTTCTAATTCCTTAATATCTTACACATTGTAAAGCGTTTTGGAATGAGAGTGTTGTCGGCCAGTTTCTTGATTTTGAATACCAGCCCATGGATTAGGGCATTCATTTATTTAATTGTTTTTAGTTTTATTGCAAAATTGTTATTTGGCAGAGGCAAAGTATTTCATACTTGCCCCTAGTTTCACGTTCTTTAAAGTTATTTGGTTCCTGTGAAGTGACAAATGTGATGTCAAAGCCCAAATTACTCACCAGCCAACTGCCAAGTTGGCGCGTGTATTGTTGGCTTAGTGCCTTTGCACCTCCTGGTGAGGCTATTTTTTTTACAACTAGCAACACCTACTGTTAAAAATATACACTGTCCTACAGTGTGGTGAAATGTTTTGCCCCCTTCCCATTTCCTGTTCCTTTGCATGTTTGTCACACTTAAGTGTTTCGGAACATCAAACCAATTAAACATAGTCAACGGACAACACAAGTAAACACAAATGCAATTTGTAAATGAAGGTGTTTTTATTAAGGTGAAAAAAATCAAACCATCATGGCCCTTTCATACAATCCACAATCTCAATGGATTCGGTCAGACCTTTGCCTAGGCCGCTCAAAAGTCTCATTTGTTGTTTTCTTTCTAGCCATTCGGCTGGTGGACTTGCATGGTGTGTTTAGATCTTTCCTGCTCGCAGACCCACGATTCGTTTTCAGCCTTGAGTACAGAACATATGTCGGACATCTCCTTCAGGATCTCTTGGTAGACAGCAGATTCTATTCCTTTTATCACTGCAACTTCAGGTCCTAAGCAGCAAAACGCCCCAGAACCATCACACCCACCACCATCTTTTACTGTTGGTTATAAATGTTCCTTTTTATGAAATGCATGGTTCTTAGTCGCCCAGATATCTTGACACACACCTCCAAAGAGTTCCCACTTTGTCATCATCGGTCCACATAAGGTTGTCCCACAAGTCTTGGGGATCATCAGATGTGGTTTGAGAAATTGAACGAGCTTTGATGTTCTGTTTGCTCAGCAGGGTTTTTCCCTCCTTGGAACTCTGGCCATGCAGGCCTTTTTTTGCCCGTCTTTTCCTGATGGTGGAGCATTACCGCGACCTTAACTGAGGCAAGTGAGCCTGCAGTTTTCTTTGGACTTTTTTTGTGGGGTCTTTTGTGACCTCTTGGATGAGTGGTCGCTGCCTCCTTGGGTATTTTGGCGGCCGCCACTCCTGGGAAGGTTCACCCTGTTCCATGTGCTTCGTGCCATTTTGTGGATATGGCTCCACTGTGGTTCTGGATTCCCAGCTTTGGAAATTGTCTTTATAACCCTTTCCAACTGATGATCTCAATTAACTTTCTTTCTCAATTGTTCCGAATTGTCTTTGGGTCTCGGCATGATGTGTAGCTTTCAAGGATCTTCTGGTGGACCTTACGTGTCAACAGCCCTATTTAAGTGGTAGCCTATGATTGTGAACAGGTTGTGGCAATATCTCGGCCTGGTGTGGCTAAGAAATTGAACCAGGTGTGGACAAACCACAGTTAGTATGTTTATAACAAGGGGGGCAATCAACTTTTTCACACAGGGCAATGAATGGTTTGGATTTTTTTTCACCTTTTAATAATAAACCTTCATTTACACTTGCATTTTGTGTTTAATTGTGTTGTTCCTTGACTATTGTTTAAATTGGTTTGATGCTCCGAAATCACTTAAGGTGAAACAACATACAGGAACAGGAAATGAGGAAGGGGGCAACACTTTTTCACACATGTAGCTTGTACCGCTTAATGACCACCGTTGTTTGTTTAAAGAGGTGCAGAAGGGGCACTGCCAGGTAGCACCTCTTGAGCAGGCACCGGTAGCCCCCACCCGTCACGGCGTGGTCCAGCTGCATCCACTCATCCGGACTCTCTTCCAGTGTACATGAAGAGTCCTTAGCATTTGTGTTGTATTTCCAGGCCTGTGGGTAGTGTTTACTAACAAACGAGAGTGTAAATTGTAATTTCCACTGGGGATCAATAACAAGCTATACCAAAAAAAAAAAAGCACTGTGAGTAGCAACCAAAGGTGTAACAAGCTTTGTGTCAAATATCATCCCAAACTCTGTCCCAGTGTCTGTCCATGAATCTTGCTCACTCTGTGAATCTTCTAAAAAAAGAAAACAGTGGGGCAAAAAACTGCTCATAATATTATGCTGCCTTGCTGAGCATTTGCAAGGGTTCATCTTGAATTCTGGTGCCAAAGGGAGGTTGGACCTCATGTCTGTTGTTGATTTAGGGTGTACTGAATTGCATCTCTAAATTATGAAGTTCTTATTTAAAATTAGTCCCAATTGCCTGTGCTGCTGACACCTTGATGAGCCCATACCACTTTAATCATTTGTGCTTGGTGGTCCTGCTGTTTGAAATATGGTCCTTATACTACTGATGGTTAAGAGCACCCTGACGTATGTTGCTCTTTTAGAGAAAACCTGTAAACAATTTGTAAGATTTTAGGTAAGTACACGGATTTCCCATACCATTTATAAGCTTATGGGAGAACCATGCGTTCGGGGCCACCCTTGAGTTGAATGAAATTTAAACTTAAGGGAGCATCAAAAACTAACTCAACTTACTTTTCTTAATCTAATGGTTGTTTAGTTGGTCCCGGTGGACTTCAGAGCAAGTTTGTCTGTTTAAGCTTTTTGAGGTGTGATCTTTTGAGTAGTTTTTTTTTATTAATATGTATGATTATGTTCTAGTTCTTACAACGTTTTAGACCACAGATAAACTTGGTAATGAAATGAGTCCAAAATGATGTAAATGATTTTTTTTTATTGAAACAAACATCTTCACAGACCTTTTTCTGATCAAAACCAAAAATGACAATATGTTAAAATACCATGAGAACAATTGCAACATGTGCCTCGCTGATGCCATCCTCTGGGCTAGTTAGCCGTCAGCATGCAACAATAAAGCATATAGAAATAGTTTGCCAATTTGTGAAAGCAGGAGCAATGCCATCTTGAATTCTCTTCTGGCTTGCTGGCAAACCTTTATAGTATGACGTGGAGACTGGCCAGCAGATACCTCTGCCATCAATCCCCCAGACTAACTACAGCTAGTCATTGTCACCCTGGTTTTGCTACAGATAACCAAGAAGATGTTGCATGTTGATCGTGACTTGGACGTATCAATAGGTGGATGTTTTACAGGTGGTCCGACCAGGCTATCTATGTCCCCGTTTCCAGTCTTTGGGCAAGCTTCGCCAACACAAACAGACTATATTTACTGTACGCAAGACATAGGGGTAATTAATCTTCATACTAACGTCGCAAGAAAGCAAATCAACTATCCTATTCATTAAGCAATCCCAAGGGTGAGAGGTGAGGCAGAAAAATCTAGCTGCGCACTGTTGAATATGGCAGCAGTCCATTACTTATGTGAACACTCTAATGGTATTGGTTGCACTCTGACAGGAATTGGCCCAAATTCCTGTGGCATTATTTTGTTCTAACATAATATGTTCTGCAGTTTCTTTAGCACAATAACCAAATTGTAGCCATTCGAAGGCAAACAAGTGTGCTGAAACGGGTGATTTGTCTTTTTGTTCAGACTGATTTTAACGTACCTTCACACTGTAAGCTAGTTTAGGTTGTTTGATACGACGCTCCCACGCCTGCGGCTGTCGCGTAACCAGTGTGGCTTGCTGTTTTTAACGTAGATGACAATGTATCTTTACAGAAAATGTTCGGTAGGATAGACTGTAATAAGAGGGACGGATTGACAGCTCCCCAAAGTGACAAGCAAATGCGTGATCGCCCCTGGTGGGCCGCTGCGTATAGGTTATTACTCCTGTTTATAATATTATATATCTTGCGGATTATATGTGGCCCAAACTAACAAACATAAAGTTACCTCAATAACACTTTTCCCCTAAGATGGTTTCTGTCATTTTAGGTAGTTGTATCACGCTACGTTAGTTGACTGTTGGTATTTATTTTGGTAGTAGTGATTTGATGTTATTATAAGAAGTAGAATGGTATGGAGTGACTGATCGCTTCAGTTGCTCGTAGCGTCATCTTTGGTGCTGAACTGGGGGGTTCGCGTTTTCCATGCATGTGGTCTTAAGTTTGTGCGTAGTCCCTCCAGGGTGCGGCCAACCCGCCGCAGCTAAACCGCTCCCCACATTCCATGGAAGAACAGAAGACCTTGGTTTTTGCCAGACGGCCTGTTGCAGCAATGTGTCAATAAGGCCTAATTAGTCATGCCAGAAGTAGGAATAAAAAAAAAACAGCCATACAATTTGGTACATGTTGTGTAACTGAATCAGCGACTACATTTTGCTGTTTGAATACATTTGCCCTGTAGTATAGACAATAAGAGTTAACATGTCATGCAGTTTTAAAAAATAAAAAAAATAAAAAACTACATCCCACGCTGTAAGACATGTCCAGATTCCTCCTGTATTACGTTGGTGGCTATGGAAAGCCAGCTGTTTCATCAACTCCCCATTCAATCATTCACTTTTATCTGGCCAGAAGTAAATATAATTGCTTAATCTCCAAAACAGTCATTTATTTATAAACATTTCACAATTATTGTTTGGAAAAAAATGTAAAAGTTCAGTACTAGAAAAAGCTATCTTATCGGAAATACAAGTGAGTCATAGTGTGATGAAGACCGCTTTCAAGGCCATTCTAAAAGGATGTACAGTAAACAGCTCAAGGGGAGATTTGAATCTCTTCTTTAAAACTGAGACTCTTTCTTAGCAGTAGTGACATTCTTTTCCATTATTTTCTTTTTCTTGCGACATTCTGTACAAAATGGTGCTGTATTGTGCGTTAGGGCGGGCGTTGGAAAAAAATAAAATGCATGAAAAATTAATTAAAGTCCGTCTTCCCTTTTTTCTGTCCAAAAACTTCATTCAAAAAGCAGATGTAAAGCTATTGTTGGAGTGAAACTCTTCAATCTTAATATACAGTTACTTAATGTGGCCTTTCCACTTGTAAAACTAATAGGACTGTGTTAGAACGAGTTTATCCCAGACATTTTTTTTTTCAACGCCCAAACGTAAAATTGACAAACCTTTGTTGTTTTTGATATTTTGTCCGAAGGGCTTTTGAACAAAGTACAGCTTTATCATGTAGGCCCATGGAAGCTGAGTTGTTAACTCCAGTATTAAAAAGGTACTTTGCCTTGGCGAGGTTTGGGCAGGGAAAATGGCATTTGACCCCATTTCAGCCATCACTTGGCTTTTCTTTCCGCCTATTCTGTAGTCCTCTTCTTCAAACTCAGAGCATCAGCGTTTCTCAATAATAGCAGAGGAACCAATTACGTGCCAATTGCTTGCCAGGAACATCTCAAAAATTTTAGGCCTAACCCCTGCAGAAGCGTGTCCCTTTTTGTTTGGGATCCCCGTCACCTGCTAGCTACTGTTCCTATTAGCGCTCACATCTGCAGCAGAGCACTTTCTAAGATTTCAAAATGGGTCCCTAAGCCATGAACGCCTTGTGCTTTGTGAAAAATTAGATGTAGGAAAGGGAGATTGAGTATTTCTGCCAGATAAACGTGCTAAGGGTCTTTTGTTGCTGCACTTAGTGGGGGGGCGCGTGGGGTCTGCAAGCAGCCCTCCTGCCAGACCCATTTGCCCCGTCAGGGGAGTATAAACCTTCATCTCTAATCATTGGCCTGGGTTGAGTTTTCGGTTCGCCTTAAATACAATTACAAGCTGACCGCCTTTTGCATTGTTCCACCCCCTGCCCACCTGGCATTACTTTGGATGCTAATAGTTTAATTGGTGCGTGTGCTGTTAATAAGTCCTACCCACTGACTGTTTCCCTTTTTCCTTCGGTCTGACCAAAGACATCCATGAAAAGACTGCTAGCTTTTCCTTGTTGCCATGGTCCGTATTTTATGGAGACCCATAAATCTATCCAATCTGATTCCTAACATAATGGTATAGACACAAGTCAACATACACTGTCTACCTGTTTTCATGTAGAATACTTCTTTTTTTCATTTGCTTGTGAACTGATTATCCATGTCAGACAATATAAGACTATCATTCACAGGAAACTGCCACAACACCTTAGCACCAAAAAACATAACCTGATGGTAAAATGCAAGTCATTTTAAACAAGAAATGTGATAGTTTTTATGTAACTGAAGGCGGATCAGACCGCACCCTATTTGTTTGGCACTTGAATCTATTGAATGATAATCCATATTTCAACATACTTAAAAATAAGACAACATCTCAGTGGCGATTCATGAAGACGTTCAAACAAAATTTGCTGATCTGACCCCCCCCCCCCCCCCCGCCCGCCCAAGATTCACAACACTGCGTCTACATACAAATAGTCACCAGCAGAGATATTTATCCTTTCTGTGAGAATCTAAACATTTGACCATGAACATTCCATACTCTTCATCTGCCTCCCGCCATTTTTAGTTATTCAGAAAGGGATTTACCTTTGCCTCCAAACTTGTGACCACCACTTCACTGTTAACAAAAAATAAGCCAAATGGCATTGAAATAATTATATCCCCCATATCCTAAGACACAATGAAACCTGCCAACCATTGGCCAGACATGGAGTCATGTGTCGATGCATCCCCAATTCTTGACGTTCACCTTTTGGCGTGCAACCCGAAAATACTCCCCAGCTTCGGGCAACCCGGTACTAGCCGTGTCTCATGCTTTGAATTGACCATATGCATGGCCAGTGTTTTCCTTTACATGGCAGAAGAACATGAATGGTTGCCCCCGTTAGGATGCCCCTTGGGTGTGTGTTTGTGTGTAGTGTGTGTGTGTGTGTTGTGGTGTGTGTGTGTGGGGGGGGGGGGGGGTGGGTTAGGAGGTGGCTAACAATTGAAATGCTGCCTGTATTCTGAGTGACAATTCAACGAAGCCATCAAACGTTGTAGCTCCATGTTACTATCTGGTTTAGTGCTGAATCTTGCGACTGTTGCATGGCGTGTAGACATCCCATCATCATATTCCCCAGCTTTACACACGGCAACCCAGCATCGCACCTCAATCCTTTTTCACGGTGGAGGGGATGCAGTACCACAGACTGAACATTGTTCATGCTTACTTTATCTTGCTATAAATGACCCATACAGTTTACTGTGTTGCTAACGACCAAGCAGGAGTCACTAATCTGTCCAGGCCTTCTCCAGAGTATTTGTGATTGACTGATAACACATTTCCTATTACTTTCCAGATCAATAACATCAACACTTTAAAAACTTTGTGTTTATCATCATTTTTCTGACATTTGTTGTTTAATTTAATTTTCCACTATTCTGATAACACTTTTTTTTTGCTGTCAATGTCTGTGATGTCTAGATATTGTCTTGTGTTTTTAACCATGCGGTGAAGACCTGCAGGCAAAATAATTCTGTGCCGGTCTTCTTGTGTTTGTCTGCCTGCCTGTCGGTCTGTCTGTCTGTCTCCTCTCATCTCTTTCTGTCTCTCTCTCTCTCTCTCTTTCTATTTTACTGTACTGGAATCAAGGCGTTTTTATTGCAATAATTCCAGAGTTGTTGAAGCATGGTATTTTTTCTTAGACGGAAGTAAGATCCTGGTAGTTTGCAGCATTAATGGGACTTCTTTACCTGTCCATGACTAAATAACCTGGGGGGGGGTAACATTTCCTTTCCTTCTTTCTTACCCCCCCCCCCTACTTTGCAGAGGCTGATTTACATGATTTTGTACCAACACCTCCTGTCATTATGTCTCTCTGTCTGATAGCTGATGGACAGTCACAGTTTAAGACAACCAAAAATAAATAAGCAGCATGTAGCAATCAAAAGAAACTGCCTTTCTACTAATGCCGAAAATTTATTCTGCTCAAATTTGACACCATCCATTTTGCTCAAGACTACAAAAATATAATTTGTCCAGGACAACATACGTTTAAGTCATCCCACTATTTAAGTTTGACCATGTTATTGTGTACAGTTAAATTATTTAATAACTGTTTCCAGCTTAAAATGAACTATACCCAACGCAACTCGGGACTGACCTATTTCTGTTCCTCCACAAAGCATGATACTGTTCTGACATACTCTATTTTGAGAGTTTAAGGGGGGGGGGGGGGGGCCCCCCAACCACACCAGGCCTGATGTTCGTCAAAACTCCACAACCAGTTTCTATGTAAGCCCACACGTGGCTTACTTGAAGCGTGTCCATCCTCCTGACATCTGTCAGCTTTCAAAATAAGCAGCAATTTATTAAAGTCCCATGGCTAACATTTTACTTATGGGTTTTTTTAAAATTAATATGCATTCCCCCTAGGTGGTAAACCCAGTGCTGGTATGCTCTCTGCTTTGACGAAAATTAACGCTCAATGGGCTGAGCTGGAATCGTGCCCCTTTTGAATTTCATAATTACCTCCCCTTTCTCTGCTTTGTCCGCCCAAGATTTGGCCCCCCATGATATAGAACTATCATGGCTTTCACGATCACAAGTAGCCGTTTGGGCAAGGCTACACCCCCAGCCTCAACCTTTCCTCCCCTCTTCTCCTCAAAAGCGACAGACTCAGAATGGCACATCCTAAGGAAAGCTCATTGTGGACTGGCTTTCTAGTGGCTGGAAATTCTGCACCAATTTGGGAAAGACTAGGGGACCACTAAGGCCTATATGAAGAACTTCCAATACAGTATTAGGGGCCCGCTTAGCTATATAAACGAGCTTCAGATACAGTATTAGGGGCCACTAACGGTCTATAATCAAAGAGACTTCAGATACAGTATGAGGGGACCAACCAAGTTCCTAATAAGAGACCTTTCAATACATTATTATGGGCCCCACTAAGGTCTATATAAAGAGACTTCAGATACAGTATTAGGGGACCACTATGTCTATATAAGAGACTTCAGATACCGTATTGGGGACCACGTGTCTATATAAAAGAGACTTCAGAGACAGTATTAGGGGACCACTAAGTTCATTAAATGACGAGACTTCAGATACATTATTAGGGGACCACTAATTCTTTATAAAAAGAGACTTCAGATACAGTATTGGGACCCTAAGGTCTATATAAGAGACTTCCAATGGAGGCTGCTACCTGCTGGGGGCGGACTCTGGAATAGATGTTTCCCCGACGATTGTCAGCCCTCATCCCAACGGAAGCCCTTCAGCGCCGGAGTCCTGAGGCGAAGACGCGGGGGTGCTAGCGGGTCAAATACCGTCCGAAGAATCCGCAGATCCTATATATACAAGTTTACGTTTATGATGCCGTGTGGGATACCCAGAGTTGTTAACCATGGTCATAAAGACAATTCTTTACAGTTACTGTAAAGACGTAGCCAGTAGACAGAGGGGAGGCGGCGGCTGTTCACTGGCATTTGGTTTTTGGGAACCCTGTGACATTTGAAAGTTAAACAAGGAGTCCTCTGGGATCATGTCCTGGCAGCAGCTCATTAATCTTTGACTTAATTGCTTTATGCTCCTCGTGGCCAGTTTAGGGATAGGGCTGGAGAGGACCACTTTATAGCTAAATAAGGATGGTTAAACTGCAATATTTTAATGCATGAAAGGTTGTTTTAAGAACTGTATTGCTACTGTTTGTGTAGTTATCAGGGGTCTGTAAGTTGTGTGTGTGTGTTACCATTTGTAATAGGTCCCATTGGTTATATACTATACACCCTTCTTATACACTAGGCTAATATACCTGATTTATATGAATTAAATTTACTAACAGTTAGGAGATGTTTGGTGAAAGGCAATGATTGCATCCCTACCCTAATCAACAATCCCACACAAACCTTGTCTGTGCCTTGTCTAAGCCATTATTCCGCAATGGGTGGAGTAAAAAAACAACTGTCCACTGACCACAGCAGATGTACTGGCAGGTTAGGTTCCCAGTGGCAACGTGTCAAAGTGAAGCATGAAAATCTGAGAATATGCCCCGTGAAGCCTTTTAGAATGAATGTGCCTGAGTGCTGTCCATTTTTATGTACATCTCAGCACATACTTTACCTCCATGTTTAGTTTGATGTACTGCTCTTAGTGGCATTGTTCATACTAAGCCCATTATTAATCTGATATTTATCTTGTTCAGAATCAACTCACAAGCCGTCCGCCCTGCCAAAGATCCCCCGTGCTTGGTATAGCGACGTTTTCGAGATGACCTCTTTCTTTTGTTTTGAAACATGACAAACAAAAACATGTTTAGCCAATGCGATTGCTATCCATTGGTTACTTAGAACACCCTAGACTAACCTGCTTTGTGTAACTTCTATAAGATGACCTATTGAATCTCAAAATAGCTTCTTTTTAATCAAAACACTCCAAATTTAATGTTCTGTATGGGGTTTAGTAAACTTTACGTATGTACCCACTCACAACCATTATGTATGTTTTTAAGTTAACATAGTATTTCAACCAATGAATACTTGTCTAGTTTGGGCATTCACACTTATTGCTCATTAATTTGTCGATTGGAGTTTACCACGCCGGTGGTTTCAAAGGTAGTGTCTGAACTGTACCGAATGCGCAGTGTTAGTGTGTTTAATCTTTTCTTTCTGTTGGTGGTATGCTACCAGAGTATGGCCAGAGGCCGCAGAGGCACATTGTTTCTTTCCCCTTTATAGTGTTATAAAAAGAAGCATGTCTCTGCTGACTTATTTTCCATCATCCAAACAGTGCTCTGCAGAGGGCGCCAGCCTAGATTTATTTTTTTTTTCTGAGGATTTATTTAGAGCTCACGTTGAACTTTCAAAAGACAGAGTTGCCACTAGAAAGGACAAGGCGAGAGTGCATACCCTGCCAGGCAATGCGCTATCCCTCGGCAATGGTTAACAAAGTCCCAAAGATAATTTAATTTAGTTATCGCCCCAGGATTTCGGACTGCTCCAAAATTTTACTGTTTTTCCTGGTCCCATCCTACCCCTTCTCAAACAATGTCCCCGTGAAATCTGGCAGTAATTTTTCTGTAATCCTGCTGATAAACATACAAAGAAACCAACAAACCAAATAGCAAAATTTTACCTCCTTGGGCAGAGGTAATAATAATAATATAATAATAATATAATAATAATAAAATAATAATAATAATAATAATAATAATAATAACAGTAATCCAGTGAACCCAACCTGACAGGTTTTTGCATTGGGCAACTTTCTGTAAGGAGTAATTTGTAACTGAAAGTCTTGCTTATATACTTCATTCCCCCCCTTTTTTTTTTTTTTTGCCAGGCACAATCCCCCTTTTCTCCTAATCTTTTCGTTTGTGGTCAGTGGAAAGGGTGTAGAAAAGCTTTATGGCTAGCATGTCATCTGGAATTATAATTTCTTTCAAATGCACAAATAAGTTTTTACAGGTGAAGTGTGGAAATACTGTGACATGATCAGATGTAGGAAGTACCGTAAGCGCTGTTTGGATATAAGAATTCACTTTCGGTTTTTGATGGTCCTAGAGTTCATTGACTTAAGATTTGAGTCATATGATAATCCTCAGAGCACAAAACACCTTTGTTTTCAGTTTCAGTTTGCTGCCCTCCTTGAAGTCTACATTTGCAAGGCTAAATACGTCATTACGGCCAGAAGGCTGTGCTCTCCAATGTCTTCACACTGCCCTGCTTTTTGTTAAAATAAGACGGTGTTCCTTGACAGCCATAGTATACCCTTGCTGCTTGTTTAGTGTGCATTCGGCTTCTCATTAACGTTGGAGACATTCGGGCATATGAGTGTGAACATGTCACATCCACCTTGTCTTTGGCTCAGTCCCTCGTGACTACATCTGAATAAATGCTTCTATTTATTTCACATTACCATTGGTACACTATTTGTCCTCATGTGTTTGAAGTCCCAACTCACAATTCCTACTGCCCACTAAGTTAGCCTAACGCTGGGTTTGTGCTGATTTTGTTGGTGTTTGAGTGAAGTACTGCAGTAAAATGGATTATTAAATAACCAATTTGAGGAGGACAGCACCAATGCACCTTTTACGGTTTTTGTAGTGCCTCTGCGAGGCCTGACGGTCCTCCTTTAGCGTGGAGGTGACGGGTTAGCCGATATCCTTTGGTCCGCTAATCTGCTTTGGTACCTTTTTTTTTTTTGTTCTTTTTTTACAACACATTTTTAAGGGAATGTTCTCCAACAAAGAGACTATTTACTAACAATGCATCAGACTCTGTTTTTAATTCTATAGTCCCCGTGGAGGCATGCTAAAAAGGTTTTGTCCAAGAATTTAAGTAAGACATCACTTGTGATTAATTAATACAAATCCTCATTTCGAGGTAAATATTCCTTTACCATTTATACTGAATTGGTGTTCCAATGTGTTTCTCTAAGACTTGCTTTTTTCATTTTACTTCATGGCTCTGTGCGTATTTAAGGACTTGATGTTGATGTGGCATTTTTCCAAAGCTGACAGTGGCGCTGACCCCTGGAAGGTCACCACAGCTGTTTACATTGACAAAGGGTAACGTCTGCCTTAAGGAATTCTTTCCCTTCCACGCCACATTTCAACTGGTAAAGTGGATTTTTTTACTTACCAAAAGAGCGCCCAAGACATCACAATGACATGTCTAAAATGACTTTACAAGGAGTATCTGAAGGTCCATTCATGTAAATCTGTGCACGTGACTGATGGCACACTGGCATTCAGTACCTGTCGACAGTCCAGCCACATCCTGCACCGTCCACTGGTTTTTTTTTTTTTTGAAAATATGTTTAGAAAACATTTGAGGCGAGAAATACCACGCAGTAACAATCTATATTCATATTTTGGAAATGCTGCCTAGTTACAAAAAGCACAGCTTCATTGACACTGTGTTAAGACTCCTCGGAGTCCTTGGCAACAGCAATAATTAGCACCTAGAGGGATGCAGAGGAACATGGATTTCTTTGTTACAGATATCTGTCTCATGTTCTATTGTAGGATCGAGCCTGTTTCAGCAAATTGACATATAAAGTACCAACTGCAGCTTTATTTGCCACCATCGTGAGAGCGTTTGGAATGTATTTGCAATAACTCCTAGTCAAAATCTCTACAGCTACTTTTAACTACAACCTAATGACTTAGATTAGCACCAACTTAATGAGCTACAGATATTTCTAACATCAGTGAATCCTAACTCCCAAAAACTATACTAACAGTCTACTGTTCTGGTTTTTTAATTTTTTCTTTATTGGTCGCTGCAACCAAGTTTGAGAACGCCTTCACGTTAATCACCAAGTTTCAACTCAAGCCCGCAGACCAAATCGTCCCCTTGCAGATTTTGATCCAGCCTGTATATTCTTTATGGTTCACAAAAATGATTGGATAGATAGAGAATTGACTGTTGAGTAAGTGTTAAGTGAACTTTATTACTGTGGGAATCTTAAGGCTTGACTAAAAGGGGAAACTATACGCCCATTTTCAAAATGTATTTCTGCCTATGGTTGTTCCTATTTAATGTCTAATAGGCCACCGGAGCAGCTGCAGACTTTATACGTGATGATATCACATTTTGAGGCTTTGAGAGAGAGAGAGAGCAGCGCTGTTCACATATATGGATTGAACTTTCCTCTGCATGGAAATAACTTAAGGTTGGGTGGCCCCTTTAACCTGTAGGCATTATTTATGGATTAATTTGCTTGATAGGCGAGGGCCAACATTTCACATTGCAGTATACTTATAAGCCGTGCGTGTGAAGAGCATAAAAGTGATCCGGAATGGATTGTGATCCAGGCTGTAGGCTATATATTAAAAAACTCTGGAATCTTCTGAATCAACCCTATCATACTCACAAAAACAATTGTACACAACAATAGTCTACGTGTCAGTTTGGTTTTTGTTGTTATTCTTTTGGTCTGCTGCAACCAAGTTTGAGAAACCCGTCACGTTATCAAGTGGTCAACTCAGGCCTGTGGGCCAAATCCGTCCCTTGCAGATTTTGCTCCGCTCGTATATTCATTTAGGTTTTATGCCGGTCAATGCACCGGGGTGCCACCTGCTTAACATCCGCAACTAGCATCACACGTGCACAAGCACATCGCCCCTCTGTCCGCTGTTACCTTTTTCCTGTTTTCAAGCATTCAGAAGTTTAGTTTGCAAATATAAATCAAATTTGTTTAGATTGGCTTCTTGATGTGAAAGAAGGAAATGGATCTTCAATAACAATGCAGTTTAGATGTGGTGTGAATTTCCCGCACCAGGAAGTAATTTATATCTTCTTTAATGGCATCATTTCCTGTTTAAAATTTTCTACGTTCTATGCAAAATGTACTATTAAAGAAAGATAGAAAAGAAATAGTTGTGTGTGCTTAAAAGGGGGTTGAAAAATAGACCGGAGGATATAAAAATAAATTATATATGATTATTATATAAGATGAAGTTGATAGGTTGCCTGCAAATGCCATTACAAAATATGAACCTATTCTGTTATATTAGACAATATATATATATAT
>NC_045736.1:1318849-1319311 GCF_008692095.1 Etheostoma spectabile | reverse complement strand
ATATATATATATATTAAAAAAAACAACTTACATGCAGGTGGTGGAGGAAGTGTTATCTGGTGAGCTGAAAAAAGACAGGAAGAGACAAACATCAGAACAATCACATGATATGCACCATGTTGACTGTCAGTGGTTCCATGTTAAGAAATATGACTGGTTTCTTATATTATATGCATGCATGCATACATTTTAACTTCCAGACAGGGCTTCCAGACGCACGCTCCATCCTGGACAGTTTATCTGGTCGTGCAACAGATTCATCTGTAATACAGAGACCCTATAATTTGTATAATTTGTAATTTGATTGCAAAATATGTGAAAAAATGTAGTCTATAATAAAGTTCTTACCATCGCTCGAAGAATCTGTCATGAACCTCCTTGGGCGTCAAAGCTGCCTTTTTTGAACACTTGCTTCATCTTCTGTCTCGATGCTGGACGTGTCCATCAGCCGCCGACACCGGT
>NC_045736.1:1297423-1318824 GCF_008692095.1 Etheostoma spectabile | reverse complement strand
TTCTCTGTATGGAATGCTTTTCTTTTTTTTTTTTTTGTGCGCTACTGGATCCAAATGTGTCTCTTACATAGATTTCACGCCAAACCGCTAGGACCGGTGTCCGGCGGCTGATGGACAGCAGTCCAGCATCGGATTCAGAGATGAGCAGAGTTCAAAAAAGCAAGCTTTGACGCCCAAGGCGGTTCATGACCAGATTCTTTCGAGCGATGTTAAGTAACTTTATTATAGACTACATTTTTAATTCAATTTTTGCAATCAAAATTACAAATTTACCAAATGTATAGAGGTCTCTGTATTACAGATAGAATCTGTTGACGCCAGATACACTGGTCCGGATGAGCGTTCTCTGGAAGCCCTGCTGGACGTTAAAAGTATGCACTTCATGCACTATAATATAAAGAAACCAGTCATATTTCTTAACTGGAACCACTGACAGTCACATGTGCATATCATGTGAGTGTTCTATGTTTTTGTTCTTCCTAGTCTTTTTTTCAGTCACCACAGAATAACACTTCCTCCAACTCACCTGCAATTTAGTTGTTTTTTTTATATATATATAATATATATATATAATATATATATATAGATATATATATATTGTCTAATATAACAGAATAGGTTTCATATTTTGTAATGCATTTTTGCAGGCAACCTATCAACTTCACTTATCTATAATCATTATAATTTATTTTTATGTATCAATGCTATGCAGGAACCAGCTGTTTGCCCAGAGCAGGTGAGTCTTTAGTTGACCCTACCACGGACTGCAACTTCATCTGGGACCCAGTTGAGGTACAGTTGCTTTGATTTTTGCATTTGCAATGAGTACAATTTAATGGCAAGGATCACTAGAAGTAACATTACGTTTTTGTTTTTTAAACAGAAGAACTCACACAGAGGAGGTGGCTCAGACATGAGATCAAATGATAGGTAAACTCAGTTGCTCACGTTGTATGTATGTATGTATGTTGTATTATGTATGTATGTATGTATGTATTTATGTATGTATGTATGTGTATGTATGAGAGGAGGACCATATGGAAAATTAAGTGGCCCTAGGCAAACCCTATATAATTGCTAAAATCTATATCTTACTGAACTGACTTCTCTTACAAAATGAGAGTGTACAACTCTGCACTACATGCATATCTGTTACTATATGTTTTACAGCAACTTTTTCCTGTCAACCCTCGGTGGTTGTACTGGAGTGATGCCATCCGCCGCATGCTGCGGCAATTCGTAACGAATGATGTCCTGAGACAGTTACAGCCTGCGGGAAGAACAAACAAAGAAGCCTCCAGGACCTGGCTGTATCAGGTTATAACAGGCAGGTTTTATTTTATTGTTCACATAGTATTTATGCTTGGCTTCAAGAGTTTAATTTGACTTATAACTTTGCTCATTTTGCTTCTACTCTAGCGGCCTGCCAGAAAAACCCTGCGCTGACTGCTGCAGAAGCGGAGGTTTGATTGGCAAGTTCTGAAGTTGCCCACACAGACGGTAATTGAAGTTCTTCTGCGTTATGTTCATAATAAAGTTCATCAAAAAAATTATTTTGTCAATGTGTTCATTAGTATTACATGTCTAACTTTGGTATATTTCTTTATAGCCAGCTGAGAAGGACTGGCCGTGAAACCATGGAGCCCCTTTTTATTTTTATTTTTTTAGTGACTTATTTTGCACCCACTTTAAAACATCTTTATTTGCACTTTGCACTACATCCTTATCTTTTTGTATCAGTTCAGTTGTTTGAATATTGAAGTTTGAAATGCCATCAAGTGTTTCCTGTTCATTAATTCCTACTATATACTTTTGAATGTATGTACGTCGTATATACAGGGTACATACAACACTACAAATGGTACGTTACGGTTTTTTTTTTAAGGTTATACCCCCTAACAATTTTTGGTTCCAGTAACGTTCTGTTTTGTTTGTGTGGAACGTTCCCTGAGGTTTGTTTTGGTTGTAGTTTGGTTGTCTGTTGGTTAATTGTGAAGGTTTTTCTTAACGTTTCCGGGAACGTTCGTTTTTGGTTACAGCGACGTTCTCGAACGTTCCCCTAACGTTCTCTGACAGTTACAACCTTTAGAGAACTTAGGCGAACGTTCCGAAACGTTGCAACCTTTAGCGAACGTTAGGGAAACGTTCCCTTAACGTGCAACCTTTGAGAACGTTAGGGAAAGTTCCCTTAGCGTTGCAAACCCTCAGCGAACGTTTACGGAACGGTCTCTTAACGTTAGGGGAACGTTCAATGTAACCATAAACGAACGTTCCCAGAACGTTAAGAAAATATTAGATTCCTATAGACTTCAGGCAATGTTTGGACTTTTTAAATTTTATAATCAAACTTCAGAGCTGCCAACTTTTCCCCAAACCTTGAGTGAGATTTGGGGGCAACCCCATATTTGCCGCGTACAAAGCAATTTCTTTGGCTCTTTCAGCATCATTAGCCTATACTTCATGGGTTTAAATTGGGATTTGTTAATGTTGGGGGATGGGGCCTCTACCTAGGGGGTCTGGGGGTATGCCCGCCCCCAGGAAAAAAAATTTGAAAATAAACCATTAAATGGCACTTTCTGGAGAGTTTTGTGCAAAAAAAAATGGAGAAATCAAGTCTTGCATGATATGTGCAAAACTGTAGGTTAGAACCTTTGCATTGTTGTAGTATCACAGGTTTAGGGCATTTAGCATTTACATTATAACTTCTTATGATATAAGAACTGACCCACACAATGTTCCAACAAATGAATCACATGAAGAGACAGTAGCATATTCAGCAACAGCTGAGAAGATTTGGGTCTGGGGAACAGGTCCAGGGGTCCCTGGTGAGGGACCCAGGGACCCAAAGTTAAACTAATGTTTGAGGGATCAACTAGACCACTGAAATTCTAAAGAGTGAGAACCCACTGTTTTGCATAAATTCTAATCCTTTAACCTTTGTGCCAGGCTCATAATATTTGTCCCTCATCCTCTGTGCCCCCCTACTGTATTTACTTTTTTTGGGAAATAAAGACTATTGTTCATTTATAAACCTGAATGATTATTTACAGTTACATTAGAGATGCACAGAGGTTAGGAGAAGCCAATAGTGGCCCAACGTTGCAGTATCGTATATATTGTATAGTAAGCTCAGATGTGTTTCATCAATCAATTTCTGCTCTTGTTTACAACTTTATGCACATTAAAATATAACTCCTCCCATCTGTGTCCGAGATGTGGAGAGTTGTAATAGTTCTGCTGTGCATGTCTTGCTCCGCTGATATGGTGGATCTCACTCAGACCGTCACACAGACAGCGAGCCCATTTGGGTCTCTGGCAAAGTTTAAGGCGGCTGTATGCTGCGCATTATCGGAGGACTAGACGGATGCAACTTGTCACTCTGCCCACCCCAGAGCGAGTCCACTAACCGAACTGATGTTGCTACGCTACCAGCCGCGCTGCTCACCTCTAGCTATCAGAGAGAGTGGACACGAAGCGACGGACGGGTCTGTGATTCTCAGAGCTCATACCTGAAGCCGGGGAAATACCCCTGGATGGCTCGTGTCAAAAATGTTCTCAGTTTGCGACAATTCGAAACTACGACGGAGCGCTCTTGAACCCCTCACAGTCCTCTGAAAGCCAACTAGTCGATCACGAGCGGCTCAACAGGTAAAAACATAGATAAACCATCTTTCAGGAATTTACCGACCGGGTTGACACTTCACGTGAGAAATCGGGTGTGGCGTGTTGAACCAGTCAATATGCTGTGCTCACGGCCAACGCGTGAGAGTTGGCAGCCCTGAAACTTGCTTTTTTAAGCAATTTTAAGTTTCAGGAAACAATCAAATCAAAAAGTATCCTGATATAAAAACATTACAACATTGGAAATTTAACAGCGCCCCTGTATTTCAACAAGTATATAGAGCGTAGAGTAAAATGTCAGCCGTTTTGACTCGACCAATGGCTGGTGGAAAGCCACGTGAACTGTCTCCTTTGATTAAGTAAATAACCAATTGCCTTTGTCATCTCACCACGAACGCGAACGGGCTCTGGGAACGGTGGAAAATGTAAAATGAGCAAGCCAGTGAACCAGTTACCGTTACACACAGCAAGTTGGAATAAAACAAGCCTAAGTGCGCTAACTGGTGTTAACGACATCAGCTCCCTAGCTAACTAGCTATGCTAACACTGTGCTGTAGCTAGCTTGCAGCAAAGTCTCAACAAAACAAAAGCAACCACCTCCGCTAGAATGGGGATTTAACTAATGAACCTGGATATTAGCTAACCTGTTGGCTTGGCCTCCACGAAGAGCCGATAATGACCTCAGATATGTGAGTAAAATATATTTTACTTGCTGACTACAAGCTTTCTTTATGGTATATATATATAAGGTTTGTGTCCCGCTTTGGCTTCAAAAAATAATGTTGAATGCTTGAATTTTGTTTTGCGTGGATGCTGAAGCCTTGAATTGTCTTAGGGCGGGCCAACTTTTTCAACCGTTTGGGATTGTTAATAAGTATCTGGAGGGTTCGGTGGTTTTGAACTTACTGTATAAAGTAAGTTCAAATAAAGCCCTATTTAACGTTGACTGAAAGACAATTCAGCAATTAGAGGAGTGTTTTATGCCTGTCAAAGCTACTTTGCCGGCAAACATAGGCCAATGTCATCTGAATTAATATTCTACTACCACCATGCAACTTTGTAAATGACAACCAGAGGGGTGTTATGTTCATGCCTTTTTGGTGTTTGAATTCAGGGGCATTTAATTTACCAAGGTCTGACAGATCCTCCCAATAACCAACAATTGCTCTTAGTCCCTGTCTATGTGTTTTTAAATGGGCCGGACAACAAATGCTCCCCTCAACCAACTTGGCCTATCATACAGTTGTATCTTAAAATACCACCAGTTAGTCTATCATCATCACTTCCATTCAATGCAACGGAGGAAAAACATATAGTGTTACTTAGCAGGAAGTAGCATAGGAGACATACAGCTCTGCTGCTGCTCTGGTTACAGTTTTCCTCAGATTTTTTGTATCTGTCCTGAGAATATGACCCACTTTCATGGTTGATATTTGGCTGCCCTGTACCAACCAGTGTCTTGCGGTGTCCTATAATGCACGAATGTGTGAAGTTTTCTGTGTGAATTTCTTAGCCCAGTTGATGTCATTTTCTAATTCCTTAATCTCTTACACATTGTAAAGCGTTTTGGAGTGAGAGTGTTGTCGGCCAGTTTCTTGATTTTGAATACCAGCCCATGGATTAGGGCATTCATTTATTTAATTGTTTTTAGTTTTATTGCAAAATTGTTATTTGGCAGAGGCAAAGTATTTCATACTTGCCCCTAGTTTCACGTTCTTTAAAGTTATTTGGTTCCTGTGAAGTGACAAATGTGATGTCAAAGCCCAAATTACTCACCAGCCAACTGCCAAGTTGGCGCGTGTATTGTTGGCTTAGTGCCTTTGCACCTCCTGGTGAGGCTATTTTTTTTACAACTAGCAACACCTACTGTTAAAAATATACACTGTCCTACAGTGTGGTGAAATGTTTTGCCCCCTTCCCATTTCCTGTTCCTTTGCATGTTTGTCACACTTAAGTGTTTCGGAACATCAAACCAATTAAACATAGTCAACGGACAACACAAGTAAACACAAATGCAATTTGTAAATGAAGGTGTTTTTATTAAGGTGAAAAAATCCAACCATCAGGCCCTTTCATAATAACCACAATCTCATAGGATTCGGTCAGACCTTTGCCTAGGCCGATCAAAGTCTCATTTTGTTTTTTCTTTCCAGCCATTCGGTGGTGACTTGCATGGTGTGTTTAGATCCTTTCCTGCTGCAGCAACCCAAGATTCTTTCAGCTTGAGTACAACGAACATATGGTCGGAACATTCTCCTTCAGGATCTCTTGGTAGACAGCAGATTCTATTCCTTTTATCACGGCAGCTCTCCAGGTCCTAAGCCACAAACACGCCCCAGAACCATCACTACCACCACCATCTTTTTACTGTTGGTTATAAATGTTCCTTTTTATGAAATGCATGGTTCCTTTAGTCGCCAGATATTCTTGACACACCCCGTCCAAAGAGTTCCCACTTTGTCTCATCGGTCCACATAAAGGTTGTCCCACAAGTCTTGGGGATCATCAGATGTGGTTTGAGAAATTGAACGAGCTTTGATGTTCTGTTTGCTCAGCAGGGTTTTTCCCTCCTTGGAACTCTGGCCATGCAGGCCTTTTTTTGCCCGTCTTTTCCTGATGGTGGAGCATTACCGCGACCTTAACTGAGGCAAGTGAGCCTGCAGTTTTCTTTGGACTTTTTTTGTGGGGTCTTTTGTGACCTCTTGGATGAGTGGTCGCTGCCTCCTTGGGTATTTTGGCGGCCGCCACTCCTGGGAAGGTTCACCCTGTTCCATGTGCTTCGTGCCATTTTGTGGATATGGCTCCACTGTGGTTCTGGATTCCCAGCTTTGGAAATTGTCTTTATAACCCTTTCCAACTGATGATCTCAATTAACTTTCTTTCTCAATTGTTCCGATTTCTTTGGGTCTCGGCATGATGTGTAGCTGTTAAGGATCTGTCTGGTGGACCTTACGTGTCAAGCAGCCTATTATAAGTGTAGCCTATGATTGTGAAACAGGTTGTGGCAATACTCAGGCCTTGGTGTGGCTAAGAAATTGACCAGGTGTGGACAACCACAGTTTAGTATGTTTATAACAAGGGGGTCAATCATTTTTCACACAGGGCCATGAAGGTTTGGATTTTTTTTCACCTTTTAATAATAAACACTTCATTTACAATTGCATTTTGTGTTTTAATTGTGTTGTCCTTGACTATTGTTTAAATTGGTTTGATGCTCCGAATCACTTAAGGTGTGAAACCAAGCATACAGGAACAGGAAAATGAGGAAGGGGGCAACACTTTTTCACACATGTACTTGTCCCGCTTAATGACCACGTGTTGTTGTTTAAAGCGGTGCAGAAGGGCACTGCCAGGTAGCATCTTGAGCAGGCACCGGTAGCCCCCACCCGGTCACGGCGCTGGTCCAGCTGCATCCACCATCCTGACTCTCTCCATCGTACTGAAGAGTCCTTAGCATTTGTGTTGTATTTCAGGCCTTGGGTGTGTTTACTAACAAACGGAGTGTTAAATTGTAATTTCCACACTGGGATCAATACAAGCATACCAAAAAAAAAAAAAGCATGTGAGTAGCAACAAAGGTGCTAACAGCTTTGGTCAAATATCATCCCAAACTCTGTCCCAGGTCTGTGCCATGAATCTGCTCACTCTGTGAATCTTCTAAAAATAAGAAAACAGTGGGGCAACAAAACTGCTCACAAATATTCATGCTGCCTTGCTGGAGCATTTGCAAGGGTATCTTGAAATTCTGGTGCAAAGGGAGGTTGGCCTCATGTACTGTGTTGATTAGGGTTACTGAATTGCATCTCTAAATTATGACTTCTTAATTTAAAAATTAGTCCCAATCTGCCTGTGCTGCTGACCCTTGAGAGCCCATACCACTTTAACTACATTTGTGCGAGTGGGTCCCTGCTGTTTGAAATAATGGTCCTTATACTACTGACGGTTAAAGGAGCACCCTGACGTATGTGCTCTTTTAGAGAAACCTTCAACAATTTGTAAGATTTAGGTAAGTACACGGATTTTCCTACCATTTATAAGCTTGATGGGAGCAACCATGCGGTTCGGGCCCCTTGAGTCTGAATGAATTTAAACTTAAGGAGCATCAACAAACTAACTAACTTACTTTTCTTAGAATCTAATGGTTGTTAGTTGGTCCGCGGGGACTTCAGACAAGTTTGTCTGTTTAAGCTTTTGAGGTGTGATCTTTTTGAGTATTTTTTTTTATTAAATGTATGATATGTTTACGTTTTACAACGTTTAGACCACAGATTAACTTGGTAATGCAAATGAGTCCAAAATGATGTAAATGATTTTTCGTTTATGAAACAAACATCTTCACACAGGACCTTTTTCTGATCAAAAACAAAATGACAATAATGTTAAAAGGACCATGAGAAACAATTGGCAACATGTTGCCTCGCTGATGCCATCTGGGCTAGTTAGCCCAGCATGCAACACATAAAGCATATAGTAGTTGCAATTTTGTGAAGCAGGAGCAATGCCATCTGAATCTCTCGGTGTGCTGGCACAACTTTATAGTTGACGTGGAAGACTGGCCAAGCAGATACCTCCGCGCACATAATCCCCCAGATACACTACAGCTAGTCCATTGTCTACACCCTGGTTTTGCTAAGATTAACCAAGAAGATGTTGCATGTTGATCATGACTTGCGACTTCAATTAGTGGATGTTTTACAGAGTGGTCCGAGCCATGCTAGTCTAGTGTCCCCGTTTCCAGTCCTTTGGGCTAAGCTCGCCAACACAAACAGCTATATTTACTGTACGCACAGACATAGGTGGTATTAATTTCCATATAACTGTAGCAAGAAAGCAAATCAACTATCCTCTTGCATTAAGCAATCCCAAGGGTGAGAGGTGAGGCAGAAAAATCTAGCTGGCACTGTTGAATATGGCAGCAGTCCATTCTTATGTAACACCTAAGGTATTGGTTGCACCTGACAGGAATTGCCCCCAATTCCTGTGGCATTATTTTGTTTCTAACATAATACTGTTCTGCAGTTTCCTTTAGCACAATAACCAAATTGTAGCCATTTCGAAGGCAAAAGTGTGTGAAACGGGTGATTGTGTCTATTGTTCGCTGATTTTAACCGTACCTTCATCACGTAAGCCTAGTTTTAGTGTTTGATACGATGTCCCACGCCTGCGGCTGTCGCGTAACCAGTGTGGCTTGCTGTTTTTTAACCGTAGATGACATGTATCTTTACAGAAATGTTCGGAGATAGGACTGTAATAACGAAGGACGGATTGACACGCTCCCCAAAGTGACAAGTCAAATGCTGATCGCCCCCTGGGGCGCTGCGTAATGTTATTATCCTGTTATAATATTATAATCTTGCGGATTATATGGGCCCAAACTACAAACATTAAAGTATACCTCCAAAAACTTTCCTAGATGGTTTCTGTCATTTTAGGTAGTTGTATCACGCTGAGTTAGTTGACGTGTTGGTATTTTATTTTGGTAGTGGATTTGATGTTATTAATAAGAAGTGAATAGTATGGGTGATGATCCGTCTCAGTTAGCTCTGTAGGTATCTTGGGTGCTGAACTGGGGGTGGTTTCGCGTTTCTCCATGCATGTTGTCTTAATTTTGCGTGTCCCCCAGGGTGCGGCAACCCCGCCGCAGCTAAACCGCTCCCCACATTCCATGGAAGAACAGAAGACCTTGGTTTTTGCCAGACGGCCTGTTGCAGCAATGTGTCAATAAGGCCTAATTAGTCATGCCAGAAGTAGGAATAAAAAAAAAACAGCCATACAATTTGGTACATGTTGTGTAACTGAATCAGCGACTACATTTTGCTGTTTGAATACATTTGCCCTGTAGTATAGACAATAAGAGTTAACATGTCATGCAGTTTTAAAAAATAAAAAAAATAAAAAACTACATCCCACGCTGTAAGACATGTCCAGATTCCTCCTGTATTACGTTGGTGGCTATGGAAAGCCAGCTGTTTCATCAACTCCCCATTCAATCATTCACTTTTATCTGGCCAGAAGTAAATATAATTGCTTAATCTCCAAAACAGTCATTTATTTATAAACATTTCACAATTATTGTTTGGAAAAAAATGTAAAAGTTCAGTACTAGAAAAAGCTATCTTATCGGAAATACAAGTGAGTCATAGTGTGATGAAGACCGCTTTCAAGGCCATTCTAAAAGGATGTACAGTAAACAGCTCAAGGGGAGATTTGAATCTCTTCTTTAAAACTGAGACTCTTTCTTAGCAGTAGTGACATTCTTTTCCATTATTTTCTTTTTCTTGCGACATTCTGTACAAAATGGTGCTGTATTGTGCGTTAGGGCGGGCGTTGGAAAAAAATAAAATGCATGAAAAATTAATTAAAGTCCGTCTTCCCTTTTTTCTGTCCAAAAACTTCATTCAAAAAGCAGATGTAAAGCTATTGTTGGAGTGAAACTCTTCAATCTTAATATACAGTTACTTAATGTGGCCTTTCCACTTGTAAAACTAATAGGACTGTGTTAGAACGAGTTTATCCCAGACATTTTTTTTTTCAACGCCCAAACGTAAAATTGACAAACCTTTGTTGTTTTTGATATTTTGTCCGAAGGGCTTTTGAACAAAGTACAGCTTTATCATGTAGGCCCATGGAAGCTGAGTTGTTAACTCCAGTATTAAAAAGGTACTTTGCCTTGGCGAGGTTTGGGCAGGGAAAATGGCATTTGACCCCATTTCAGCCATCACTTGGCTTTTCTTTCCGCCTATTCTGTAGTCCTCTTCTTCAAACTCAGAGCATCAGCGTTTCTCAATAATAGCAGAGGAACCAATTACGTGCCAATTGCTTGCCAGGAACATCTCAAAAATTTTAGGCCTAACCCCTGCAGAAGCGTGTCCCTTTTTGTTTGGGATCCCCGTCACCTGCTAGCTACTGTTCCTATTAGCGCTCACATCTGCAGCAGAGCACTTTCTAAGATTTCAAAATGGGTCCCTAAGCCATGAACGCCTTGTGCTTTGTGAAAAATTAGATGTAGGAAAGGGAGATTGAGTATTTCTGCCAGATAAACGTGCTAAGGGTCTTTTGTTGCTGCACTTAGTGGGGGGGCGCGTGGGGTCTGCAAGCAGCCCTCCTGCCAGACCCATTTGCCCCGTCAGGGGAGTATAAACCTTCATCTCTAATCATTGGCCTGGGTTGAGTTTTCGGTTCGCCTTAAATACAATTACAAGCTGACCGCCTTTTGCATTGTTCCACCCCCTGCCCACCTGGCATTACTTTGGATGCTAATAGTTTAATTGGTGCGTGTGCTGTTAATAAGTCCTACCCACTGACTGTTTCCCTTTTTCCTTCGGTCTGACCAAAGACATCCATGAAAAGACTGCTAGCTTTTCCTTGTTGCCATGGTCCGTATTTTATGGAGACCCATAAATCTATCCAATCTGATTCCTAACATAATGGTATAGACACAAGTCAACATACACTGTCTACCTGTTTTCATGTAGAATACTTCTTTTTTTCATTTGCTTGTGAACTGATTATCCATGTCAGACAATATAAGACTATCATTCACAGGAAACTGCCACAACACCTTAGCACCAAAAAACATAACCTGATGGTAAAATGCAAGTCATTTTAAACAAGAAATGTGATAGTTTTTATGTAACTGAAGGCGGATCAGACCGCACCCTATTTGTTTGGCACTTGAATCTATTGAATGATAATCCATATTTCAACATACTTAAAAATAAGACAACATCTCAGTGGCGATTCATGAAGACGTTCAAACAAAATTTGCTGATCTGACCCCCCCCCCCCCCCCCGCCCGCCCAAGATTCACAACACTGCGTCTACATACAAATAGTCACCAGCAGAGATATTTATCCTTTCTGTGAGAATCTAAACATTTGACCATGAACATTCCATACTCTTCATCTGCCTCCCGCCATTTTTAGTTATTCAGAAAGGGATTTACCTTTGCCTCCAAACTTGTGACCACCACTTCACTGTTAACAAAAAATAAGCCAAATGGCATTGAAATAATTATATCCCCCATATCCTAAGACACAATGAAACCTGCCAACCATTGGCCAGACATGGAGTCATGTGTCGATGCATCCCCAATTCTTGACGTTCACCTTTTGGCGTGCAACCCGAAAATACTCCCCAGCTTCGGGCAACCCGGTACTAGCCGTGTCTCATGCTTTGAATTGACCATATGCATGGCCAGTGTTTTCCTTTACATGGCAGAAGAACATGAATGGTTGCCCCCGTTAGGATGCCCCTTGGGTGTGTGTTTGTGTGTAGTGTGTGTGTGTGTGTTGTGGTGTGTGTGTGTGGGGGGGGGGGGGGGTGGGTTAGGAGGTGGCTAACAATTGAAATGCTGCCTGTATTCTGAGTGACAATTCAACGAAGCCATCAAACGTTGTAGCTCCATGTTACTATCTGGTTTAGTGCTGAATCTTGCGACTGTTGCATGGCGTGTAGACATCCCATCATCATATTCCCCAGCTTTACACACGGCAACCCAGCATCGCACCTCAATCCTTTTTCACGGTGGAGGGGATGCAGTACCACAGACTGAACATTGTTCATGCTTACTTTATCTTGCTATAAATGACCCATACAGTTTACTGTGTTGCTAACGACCAAGCAGGAGTCACTAATCTGTCCAGGCCTTCTCCAGAGTATTTGTGATTGACTGATAACACATTTCCTATTACTTTCCAGATCAATAACATCAACACTTTAAAAACTTTGTGTTTATCATCATTTTTCTGACATTTGTTGTTTAATTTAATTTTCCACTATTCTGATAACACTTTTTTTTTGCTGTCAATGTCTGTGATGTCTAGATATTGTCTTGTGTTTTTAACCATGCGGTGAAGACCTGCAGGCAAAATAATTCTGTGCCGGTCTTCTTGTGTTTGTCTGCCTGCCTGTCGGTCTGTCTGTCTGTCTCCTCTCATCTCTTTCTGTCTCTCTCTCTCTCTCTCTTTCTATTTTACTGTACTGGAATCAAGGCGTTTTTATTGCAATAATTCCAGAGTTGTTGAAGCATGGTATTTTTTCTTAGACGGAAGTAAGATCCTGGTAGTTTGCAGCATTAATGGGACTTCTTTACCTGTCCATGACTAAATAACCTGGGGGGGGGTAACATTTCCTTTCCTTCTTTCTTACCCCCCCCCCCTACTTTGCAGAGGCTGATTTACATGATTTTGTACCAACACCTCCTGTCATTATGTCTCTCTGTCTGATAGCTGATGGACAGTCACAGTTTAAGACAACCAAAAATAAATAAGCAGCATGTAGCAATCAAAAGAAACTGCCTTTCTACTAATGCCGAAAATTTATTCTGCTCAAATTTGACACCATCCATTTTGCTCAAGACTACAAAAATATAATTTGTCCAGGACAACATACGTTTAAGTCATCCCACTATTTAAGTTTGACCATGTTATTGTGTACAGTTAAATTATTTAATAACTGTTTCCAGCTTAAAATGAACTATACCCAACGCAACTCGGGACTGACCTATTTCTGTTCCTCCACAAAGCATGATACTGTTCTGACATACTCTATTTTGAGAGTTTAAGGGGGGGGGGGGGGGGCCCCCCAACCACACCAGGCCTGATGTTCGTCAAAACTCCACAACCAGTTTCTATGTAAGCCCACACGTGGCTTACTTGAAGCGTGTCCATCCTCCTGACATCTGTCAGCTTTCAAAATAAGCAGCAATTTATTAAAGTCCCATGGCTAACATTTTACTTATGGGTTTTTTTAAAATTAATATGCATTCCCCCTAGGTGGTAAACCCAGTGCTGGTATGCTCTCTGCTTTGACGAAAATTAACGCTCAATGGGCTGAGCTGGAATCGTGCCCCTTTTGAATTTCATAATTACCTCCCCTTTCTCTGCTTTGTCCGCCCAAGATTTGGCCCCCCATGATATAGAACTATCATGGCTTTCACGATCACAAGTAGCCGTTTGGGCAAGGCTACACCCCCAGCCTCAACCTTTCCTCCCCTCTTCTCCTCAAAAGCGACAGACTCAGAATGGCACATCCTAAGGAAAGCTCATTGTGGACTGGCTTTCTAGTGGCTGGAAATTCTGCACCAATTTGGGAAAGACTAGGGGACCACTAAGGCCTATATGAAGAACTTCCAATACAGTATTAGGGGCCCGCTTAGCTATATAAACGAGCTTCAGATACAGTATTAGGGGCCACTAACGGTCTATAATCAAAGAGACTTCAGATACAGTATGAGGGGACCAACCAAGTTCCTAATAAGAGACCTTTCAATACATTATTATGGGCCCCACTAAGGTCTATATAAAGAGACTTCAGATACAGTATTAGGGGACCACTATGTCTATATAAGAGACTTCAGATACCGTATTGGGGACCACGTGTCTATATAAAAGAGACTTCAGAGACAGTATTAGGGGACCACTAAGTTCATTAAATGACGAGACTTCAGATACATTATTAGGGGACCACTAATTCTTTATAAAAAGAGACTTCAGATACAGTATTGGGACCCTAAGGTCTATATAAGAGACTTCCAATGGAGGCTGCTACCTGCTGGGGGCGGACTCTGGAATAGATGTTTCCCCGACGATTGTCAGCCCTCATCCCAACGGAAGCCCTTCAGCGCCGGAGTCCTGAGGCGAAGACGCGGGGGTGCTAGCGGGTCAAATACCGTCCGAAGAATCCGCAGATCCTATATATACAAGTTTACGTTTATGATGCCGTGTGGGATACCCAGAGTTGTTAACCATGGTCATAAAGACAATTCTTTACAGTTACTGTAAAGACGTAGCCAGTAGACAGAGGGGAGGCGGCGGCTGTTCACTGGCATTTGGTTTTTGGGAACCCTGTGACATTTGAAAGTTAAACAAGGAGTCCTCTGGGATCATGTCCTGGCAGCAGCTCATTAATCTTTGACTTAATTGCTTTATGCTCCTCGTGGCCAGTTTAGGGATAGGGCTGGAGAGGACCACTTTATAGCTAAATAAGGATGGTTAAACTGCAATATTTTAATGCATGAAAGGTTGTTTTAAGAACTGTATTGCTACTGTTTGTGTAGTTATCAGGGGTCTGTAAGTTGTGTGTGTGTGTTACCATTTGTAATAGGTCCCATTGGTTATATACTATACACCCTTCTTATACACTAGGCTAATATACCTGATTTATATGAATTAAATTTACTAACAGTTAGGAGATGTTTGGTGAAAGGCAATGATTGCATCCCTACCCTAATCAACAATCCCACACAAACCTTGTCTGTGCCTTGTCTAAGCCATTATTCCGCAATGGGTGGAGTAAAAAAACAACTGTCCACTGACCACAGCAGATGTACTGGCAGGTTAGGTTCCCAGTGGCAACGTGTCAAAGTGAAGCATGAAAATCTGAGAATATGCCCCGTGAAGCCTTTTAGAATGAATGTGCCTGAGTGCTGTCCATTTTTATGTACATCTCAGCACATACTTTACCTCCATGTTTAGTTTGATGTACTGCTCTTAGTGGCATTGTTCATACTAAGCCCATTATTAATCTGATATTTATCTTGTTCAGAATCAACTCACAAGCCGTCCGCCCTGCCAAAGATCCCCCGTGCTTGGTATAGCGACGTTTTCGAGATGACCTCTTTCTTTTGTTTTGAAACATGACAAACAAAAACATGTTTAGCCAATGCGATTGCTATCCATTGGTTACTTAGAACACCCTAGACTAACCTGCTTTGTGTAACTTCTATAAGATGACCTATTGAATCTCAAAATAGCTTCTTTTTAATCAAAACACTCCAAATTTAATGTTCTGTATGGGGTTTAGTAAACTTTACGTATGTACCCACTCACAACCATTATGTATGTTTTTAAGTTAACATAGTATTTCAACCAATGAATACTTGTCTAGTTTGGGCATTCACACTTATTGCTCATTAATTTGTCGATTGGAGTTTACCACGCCGGTGGTTTCAAAGGTAGTGTCTGAACTGTACCGAATGCGCAGTGTTAGTGTGTTTAATCTTTTCTTTCTGTTGGTGGTATGCTACCAGAGTATGGCCAGAGGCCGCAGAGGCACATTGTTTCTTTCCCCTTTATAGTGTTATAAAAAGAAGCATGTCTCTGCTGACTTATTTTCCATCATCCAAACAGTGCTCTGCAGAGGGCGCCAGCCTAGATTTATTTTTTTTTTCTGAGGATTTATTTAGAGCTCACGTTGAACTTTCAAAAGACAGAGTTGCCACTAGAAAGGACAAGGCGAGAGTGCATACCCTGCCAGGCAATGCGCTATCCCTCGGCAATGGTTAACAAAGTCCCAAAGATAATTTAATTTAGTTATCGCCCCAGGATTTCGGACTGCTCCAAAATTTTACTGTTTTTCCTGGTCCCATCCTACCCCTTCTCAAACAATGTCCCCGTGAAATCTGGCAGTAATTTTTCTGTAATCCTGCTGATAAACATACAAAGAAACCAACAAACCAAATAGCAAAATTTTACCTCCTTGGGCAGAGGTAATAATAATAATATAATAATAATATAATAATAATAAAATAATAATAATAATAATAATAATAATAATAACAGTAATCCAGTGAACCCAACCTGACAGGTTTTTGCATTGGGCAACTTTCTGTAAGGAGTAATTTGTAACTGAAAGTCTTGCTTATATACTTCATTCCCCCCCTTTTTTTTTTTTTTTGCCAGGCACAATCCCCCTTTTCTCCTAATCTTTTCGTTTGTGGTCAGTGGAAAGGGTGTAGAAAAGCTTTATGGCTAGCATGTCATCTGGAATTATAATTTCTTTCAAATGCACAAATAAGTTTTTACAGGTGAAGTGTGGAAATACTGTGACATGATCAGATGTAGGAAGTACCGTAAGCGCTGTTTGGATATAAGAATTCACTTTCGGTTTTTGATGGTCCTAGAGTTCATTGACTTAAGATTTGAGTCATATGATAATCCTCAGAGCACAAAACACCTTTGTTTTCAGTTTCAGTTTGCTGCCCTCCTTGAAGTCTACATTTGCAAGGCTAAATACGTCATTACGGCCAGAAGGCTGTGCTCTCCAATGTCTTCACACTGCCCTGCTTTTTGTTAAAATAAGACGGTGTTCCTTGACAGCCATAGTATACCCTTGCTGCTTGTTTAGTGTGCATTCGGCTTCTCATTAACGTTGGAGACATTCGGGCATATGAGTGTGAACATGTCACATCCACCTTGTCTTTGGCTCAGTCCCTCGTGACTACATCTGAATAAATGCTTCTATTTATTTCACATTACCATTGGTACACTATTTGTCCTCATGTGTTTGAAGTCCCAACTCACAATTCCTACTGCCCACTAAGTTAGCCTAACGCTGGGTTTGTGCTGATTTTGTTGGTGTTTGAGTGAAGTACTGCAGTAAAATGGATTATTAAATAACCAATTTGAGGAGGACAGCACCAATGCACCTTTTACGGTTTTTGTAGTGCCTCTGCGAGGCCTGACGGTCCTCCTTTAGCGTGGAGGTGACGGGTTAGCCGATATCCTTTGGTCCGCTAATCTGCTTTGGTACCTTTTTTTTTTTTGTTCTTTTTTTACAACACATTTTTAAGGGAATGTTCTCCAACAAAGAGACTATTTACTAACAATGCATCAGACTCTGTTTTTAATTCTATAGTCCCCGTGGAGGCATGCTAAAAAGGTTTTGTCCAAGAATTTAAGTAAGACATCACTTGTGATTAATTAATACAAATCCTCATTTCGAGGTAAATATTCCTTTACCATTTATACTGAATTGGTGTTCCAATGTGTTTCTCTAAGACTTGCTTTTTTCATTTTACTTCATGGCTCTGTGCGTATTTAAGGACTTGATGTTGATGTGGCATTTTTCCAAAGCTGACAGTGGCGCTGACCCCTGGAAGGTCACCACAGCTGTTTACATTGACAAAGGGTAACGTCTGCCTTAAGGAATTCTTTCCCTTCCACGCCACATTTCAACTGGTAAAGTGGATTTTTTTACTTACCAAAAGAGCGCCCAAGACATCACAATGACATGTCTAAAATGACTTTACAAGGAGTATCTGAAGGTCCATTCATGTAAATCTGTGCACGTGACTGATGGCACACTGGCATTCAGTACCTGTCGACAGTCCAGCCACATCCTGCACCGTCCACTGGTTTTTTTTTTTTTTGAAAATATGTTTAGAAAACATTTGAGGCGAGAAATACCACGCAGTAACAATCTATATTCATATTTTGGAAATGCTGCCTAGTTACAAAAAGCACAGCTTCATTGACACTGTGTTAAGACTCCTCGGAGTCCTTGGCAACAGCAATAATTAGCACCTAGAGGGATGCAGAGGAACATGGATTTCTTTGTTACAGATATCTGTCTCATGTTCTATTGTAGGATCGAGCCTGTTTCAGCAAATTGACATATAAAGTACCAACTGCAGCTTTATTTGCCACCATCGTGAGAGCGTTTGGAATGTATTTGCAATAACTCCTAGTCAAAATCTCTACAGCTACTTTTAACTACAACCTAATGACTTAGATTAGCACCAACTTAATGAGCTACAGATATTTCTAACATCAGTGAATCCTAACTCCCAAAAACTATACTAACAGTCTACTGTTCTGGTTTTTTAATTTTTTCTTTATTGGTCGCTGCAACCAAGTTTGAGAACGCCTTCACGTTAATCACCAAGTTTCAACTCAAGCCCGCAGACCAAATCGTCCCCTTGCAGATTTTGATCCAGCCTGTATATTCTTTATGGTTCACAAAAATGATTGGATAGATAGAGAATTGACTGTTGAGTAAGTGTTAAGTGAACTTTATTACTGTGGGAATCTTAAGGCTTGACTAAAAGGGGAAACTATACGCCCATTTTCAAAATGTATTTCTGCCTATGGTTGTTCCTATTTAATGTCTAATAGGCCACCGGAGCAGCTGCAGACTTTATACGTGATGATATCACATTTTGAGGCTTTGAGAGAGAGAGAGAGCAGCGCTGTTCACATATATGGATTGAACTTTCCTCTGCATGGAAATAACTTAAGGTTGGGTGGCCCCTTTAACCTGTAGGCATTATTTATGGATTAATTTGCTTGATAGGCGAGGGCCAACATTTCACATTGCAGTATACTTATAAGCCGTGCGTGTGAAGAGCATAAAAGTGATCCGGAATGGATTGTGATCCAGGCTGTAGGCTATATATTAAAAAACTCTGGAATCTTCTGAATCAACCCTATCATACTCACAAAAACAATTGTACACAACAATAGTCTACGTGTCAGTTTGGTTTTTGTTGTTATTCTTTTGGTCTGCTGCAACCAAGTTTGAGAAACCCGTCACGTTATCAAGTGGTCAACTCAGGCCTGTGGGCCAAATCCGTCCCTTGCAGATTTTGCTCCGCTCGTATATTCATTTAGGTTTTATGCCGGTCAATGCACCGGGGTGCCACCTGCTTAACATCCGCAACTAGCATCACACGTGCACAAGCACATCGCCCCTCTGTCCGCTGTTACCTTTTTCCTGTTTTCAAGCATTCAGAAGTTTAGTTTGCAAATATAAATCAAATTTGTTTAGATTGGCTTCTTGATGTGAAAGAAGGAAATGGATCTTCAATAACAATGCAGTTTAGATGTGGTGTGAATTTCCCGCACCAGGAAGTAATTTATATCTTCTTTAATGGCATCATTTCCTGTTTAAAATTTTCTACGTTCTATGCAAAATGTACTATTAAAGAAAGATAGAAAAGAAATAGTTGTGTGTGCTTAAAAGGGGGTTGAAAAATAGACCGGAGGAATTATTTATTTACATATAGTATAGCAGCAATAGGTTACCTGTACACAGCCATATTTTAACTGGATATTTGGCCCAGTGGCTGTTGGGCAGATGGCACGCTGTGATTGGAGCAGAGGGAGGTGACAGGGAGCTCTTGTGGAGCATGAGCAGCTCATCCATCTTCTCCTCAAATGTCTCCATCCGCTGTGCCATGCGGGTAACGGGTGTCCTCATGGGCTATGAAAAAACAAACTGTTAGTTTTGTTGTATACATTATCTACTATACAGTGCCTTGCGAAAGTATTCGGCCCCTTGAACTTTTCAACCTTTTGACATTTCAGGCTTCAAACATAAGATATAACATTTTTATTTGTGAAAAAATACCAACAAGTGGGACACAATTGTAAAGTGGAACAAAATCTATGGATATTTTAAACTTTTTAGCAAATAAAAACTGAAAAGTTGTGCGTGCAAAATTATTCGGCCACTTGCATTAATACTTTGTAGAGCCACCTTTGCTGCGATTACAGCGCAAGTTGCTTGGGGTATGTCTTTACAGTCTTGCACATCGAGAGACTGAAATCTTGCTCCATCTTTCCTGCAAAACAGTGGAGCTCAGTGAGGTTGGATGGAGAGCGTTTGTGAACAGCAGTTTTCGTTCTTTCCCAGATTCTCAATTGGATTCAGGTTGGACTTTGGCTTGGACATTCTAACAACCTGGATATGTTTATTGTGAACATTCCTGTAGATTTTGCTGTATGTTTGGGATCATTGTCTGTTGGAAGAAAATCTCCGTCCAGTTTCAGGTCTTTTGCAGACTCAACAGGTTTTCACCAGAATGGTCCGTATTTGGCTGCACCATCTTCCCCTCAATTTTAACCATCTTCCCGTGCCCTGCTGAAGAAAAGCAGGCCCAAACCATGATGCTGCCACCACATGTTGACAGTGGGAGGTGTGCTGAGGGTGATGAGCTGTGTTGCTTTTACGCCAAAATATTTTGCATTGTGGCCAAAAAGTTCAATTTTGGTTTCATCTGACCAGAGCACCTTCTTCCACATGTTTGGTGGTCTCCAGGTGGGTTGTGGCAAACTTTAGACAAGACACTTTATGGATATCTTTGAGAAATGGCTTTCTTCCTGCCACTCTTCCATGAAGGCCAGATTTGTGCAGTGTACGACTGATTGTGTCCTATGGACAGACTCCCACTCAGCTGTAGTTCTCTGCAGTTCATCCACAGTGAGGGCCTCTTGGCGCATCTCTGATCAGTCTTCTCCTGTCTGAGCTGAAAGTTTACAGGGACGCCAGGTCTTGTAGATTTTCAGTGGTCTGATACTCCTTCCATTTCAAAATGATCGCTTGCACAGTGCTCCTGGGATGTTTAAAGCTTGGGAAATCTTTTGTATCCAATCCGGCTTAAACTCTCCACAACAGTATTACGGACCTGCCTGGTGTGCTCTTGGTCTTCATGATGCTCTCTGCGCTTTCAACAGAACCCTGAGACCATCACAGAGCAGGTGCATTATACAGAGACTTGATCACACACAGGTGGATCTATTTATCACCATCAGTCATTTAGGACAACATTGCATTCAGAGATCCTCGTGAACTTCTGGAGTGAGTTTGCTGCAGTGAAACTAAAGGGGCCGAATAATTTGCACGCACCACTTTTCAGTTTTTATTTGCTAAAAAAGTTTAAAATATCCAATAGATTCGTTGCACTTCACAATTGTGTCCCACTTGTGTGGTGATTTTTAAAAAAATAAAAAGTTATATTTATGTTTGAAGCCTGAAATGTGTCAAAAGGTTGGAAAGTTCAAGGGGGCCGAATACTTTCGCAAGGCACTGTATGTGAACAATTTAAGTGAGTCTTCTTACATCTCATTTCCGTCTCCATGGCTGAGCCACCGCCCTATTTTTGTGATGATGTTCTGCTGTTAAACACAACAAAAAAGTTAAAGTTTCTCTCAAGTTTCTTGTCATGCAATTGTATTTAACTGGAAAAATTCAAAGCCAATGTACCGTCAACTGGGTCC
>NC_045736.1:1297287-1297403 GCF_008692095.1 Etheostoma spectabile | reverse complement strand
CTCCAGCTCTGGGCGACTGGCTGGTTTTCTGTGTGGTGTTGACTCATCTAAAAAAAAATAAAATAAAAATGAAGTACATGTGAATATTGGTCAGTTCATTTATGGTAGGTTTCTTG
>NC_045736.1:1263490-1297277 GCF_008692095.1 Etheostoma spectabile | reverse complement strand
ATGCCATTGCAAAAGATGAACCTATGCAGTTACGTTTAGACAATCAGTAGAGCCAGTACTGCAACTGTGTGGCAACACATATTACATCCCTTGCTGTATCCTTCTCTTAGCTGGCTGATAACGGCCTAAAATACGTTGCAAGATGTCCGCAGGTCGACCTGCCTAAAAAGGACTTTGATTGTACTGGCTTTACTTATGTACTGTACACTACAACTAATTAAAAAGGACCGAAAAAAATCTTATTTGTAACATAAACGCAAGCATGTTAACACAATGACACACAACATACAATGCGACAAAGCAGACACGTCGTGCCCAGCAGCAAACAAAGGGAAAGATATATGCAATCCATTTAAAGCACAACTCTGGCCTCGCCTTTTGTGAATGGGAGAGCTAGTGGCCTTCTAGGATAGCATCAAAATCAACATGTTTAAAACACTAAGAAGGCTCGACACAGCATGAGACTTTACTCCAAGTCTGGGGCTCAACACATGAACTCAGCAATGAGAACATGGTTTGTGCACAAAGAGTTTATTAAAAAGAAAGATTTGGAGCAGCTCACTGCATGACGAGCATAGCAAGATGGCAGACGACGAAGACAACTTCTGCAGCCAAACTTTTATTTTTGGCCAACCTGACAAGAACCGGAATATAACAAAGCCATACGAGGGAAAGAGTTTAATGTTGAACCACAAACCCTCCCATTAAGACCACAACATCATTTAACTGTAAAGTATCTTCGCTTACCTCTCCGTGAGCAGCGTGCTCGTCCTGTAGCTTTCTCTTCCTCACGGGAATCAGTCTGCTCAGAGCAGAGGGCCCCCCCCAGTTTGCAAACTGAATAAAAAAGTGACTTTTCTTAGTTGTGAAAATTGTTCTATTGACAGATTCTTGTTTTAGCATTCACTAATACAGAAAACGAAGTCAAGCACAAAAGTACTGTTTTAAGCTAAATTGATGCTATAAATGCTATGCTGTTTATCTTACTTACATTTTGTAAGTCGAATCATTTTTGAGTGAATTTAAATCAAGTGACAGCAAACCATGCTACTTCTAACTCAGAACAACCAAAACCAACCAAACAGGAACGTTGTGTGAAGGTACGGCGCAACCGCAGGGGAACGTTACAGTTGGTTGGTTCTCTTAACGTTTAGGGAACGTTATAACCTGGAGGGAACGTTCCCTAAACGTTAGGTTTTGGTTTGGTTCGAACTAACCTTTAGAGAACCAAAAACTAACGTTCCCTAACGTTCTCTAAACGTTCTGTGTTAGTGGGGTATTTTGTGATGAAAAAGAGGTCCGTTTTTCTATTAGCTCAAAAAACCAATAACCTAGTTTTATGTCTGGCTGGCTGAATTGGTTTATGGACTTGAATCTGTAACCAAACAAGCCACCATAAATAGTCAGAAATTCCCCACGTTTGAGGCTATAGTAGGAGGTTGGTGAGAATTCTCTGATGCCTTTCGATAGGCCTGTACAAGATGGAATGAGAAGGTGTGCAGGTAATGATAACAGCAGAAAGTCCTTATAAGGTCATTTTCATGCTATCTTTGTGCAATGACAATGGCCAAATGGTTAGAGAACAACACCAAAGGGATACGTGTCTAGTATTTTCACATTCACTCTTTCAAACTTTCTTCTGATTTATTTCCCTTTTCGGCAAAGCCATCAATGCATACAGACTGTCTTGTTTGCCTTTGCCTTAGTAGCAAAGGCAAAGGGGGGGCAAAGTAACTTTACTAACTTTAATGAGGGCACTGGAGAAAAAAACTTTAATGTCTGACTCATCAAGAATCTTTTAGAAGACTTTGAGACTAACAATTCTGCAAGTCATCATGCTGCACCTTCAAGTGAACATTACACATATTCATTTTTTGGAGTTTAATCAATGCATTCATTATCATTATTTAGTTTCATTTTTAGCACAGTCCTTTGTGACAAATGAATAGTTCAGACTCTTTAGTAGTCAGTACTGGGATTTGTAAACCACTAAGCATCCCCAATATGTTCTTCCATAATGTACAAAGTTAGCCAAATTGCTCTTGTGAACTGTGGTGTCCAATTTTTGTATTTTATTTTTTGAGACAGCAAATACCTGGGGGAGTTGAATTTTATTGCTTTTTTTTTTTTTAATAATGACGTTTTTCTGGCTCTTCTTTGAACAATTATGAATCATGGAGTAAATGTGTGGCAAGCTCATAAAAGCAATGCCTAGCTGTGTTGTATTTGCCTCCCCGCTACAGTGTTTAATTTTTGGCAAAATGATCAATTGTGGCTTGACATGTGTGGTGACCTGCAAGTTGAATACAAGTTCTTTTAGAATTCAAGGATTTGTGAGTAATAGATTTTTAGAAACAAGCACACAGACGTATATTGTAAGCTTATTACATGTGTTGACAACTTACTATATACTAAACAAAATGCACAAAAAAACCTTTTGTCGAAAAACTGTAGCAGTGCAATACATCCATCCATCCATCCATCCATCTTCATCCGCTTATCCGGTATCGGGTCGCGGGGGCAGCAGCTCCAGTAGGGGACCCCAAACTTCCCTTTCCCGAGCCACATCATCCAGCTCCGACTGGGGGATCCCGAGGCGTTCCCAGGCCAGGTTGGAGATATAATCTCTCCACCTAGTCCTGGGTCTTCCCCGAGGTCTCCTCCCAGTTGCAATACAACAGAACAGAAATCATGAATCTGGTATTTATGTTCTTTTTGTTTAAATATGTAAAAAAACAAAAAAAAAACATAATAGCCTACTAGTATAGACTGTAACATGATTTTTGTGTGATATTGTGTTTGGCAGGTGACTGACTGGCTGGAAGACCACCCTTCCCCTTCTCCTTCTGAGGACATACCATTCCAGGACGGTGCTTTGGTCTCTCTTCCCCCCAGCATGGAGCCCAAAGTCCAGTCAGAGGGTGGGCTCAATGTCACCCTTACCATCCGCCTCCTCATGCATGGAAAAGTAAGCAGGCAAACACGTTTACGCTGGCTGTGGTACAGTAGCCTCAATACCTAACGGGCAACTTCACTGATTTCATATTTACACTAAGTAAGTGAGTAAGTAACATTTATTTATATACAGATATCACAGATAAAAAAAATCTCAAAGTGCTTTACATTAAACATACAATATACAGTCACATATTAAAAACATACAATTAAAATCACAAGGTAATACATAAAATAAAGTACAGAGGTCATCCAAAGGTCTGTTTTGAAAAAAGTAGGTGTTCAGCTGATGTTTGAAAGAGTCCACAGAGACAGCAGACCGTATTGGACGAGGCAGGGCGTTACACACAGTCTCGGTGCTGCCAACTCAAAAGAAATCGGACCTATTGGACCTTAGGGGGCGTGCTGATAAATAGGGTTGCAGTTGTTTGGTTGTCAGCCACCTATGCTGGTGACTCACTGTGCAATGGTCTGTATGGGAGAATGAGAATCTTAAAACTAATCTTATATTTGATGGGTAGCCAGTGGAGAGACTTGAGTCGCAGGGTGAAGTGAGATTGTCTGGTTGACCTTTGTAAGTAGCCTTGCAGCACCATTTTGGATGGACTGAAGGCAACAAAAAGCATACACACTGAGTGCAGAGATCCCTGGGGTGTGTGTTGGTCAATTAGTTGAGATCCATCATGCTTGACTACCATTGTCTTCGTTTTCTTGCCCCCCTACGGCATTAAGGTGCCATAGCTGTGGAGCACAATTTTGTGATAACTGATAGCTGCAAGCAACTGGGTTCACTTATTTTAAGTCAGCAGTTTGTTAATGAGCAATGTCTAAGAGGGAAATAGAATGAAGGTTTAAATGCATGTGTCTTCAGGGAGGTCTGCTGGCTGTTAGGTAATTGCAAAAACCAACACTACAAAACTCCACTGAGCTGGCCATCTTGGTGGGGTGTGCACAGCAAAGACTAGAACCAAAATAATCCCACTGTTTTGTGTGCCAAGCAGTCTGCAGCCCAATATACCTATTGCGTGGCTTCTCATGCAAGAGTCCCTGACACCAGTGACCCAGTGATAGTTTAAAAAAAACCTGAAGTCAGACAGTCTGCCAGAAGATGGCTTATGGGGGAGGACTTTGGCAGAAGGGTCTTTCCCTCAAATTGAGCAGCCATTCGGTTACCCCGTGTGCTTTGACTGGTTAGCTAAGATATACTCCCTTAAATAAGTGAATATGTTACATTCCATTCTGTAAGAACTCTGAACAAAGCCTGTCTAATCTATTTTACTGTTATTTTTATCAACAATTGTAACACTGTCTTTCTTTCCTGAAGATTTATCTGCATGAACCTATCTATGTGACTTCGTTCTTGTCTTTCTACTCACACATCATCAAAGTAAATGGAGCAATTGTTAGAAAATGTGCAGTATATCTCCTATGTGTATGAGTCTCATTGAACCTGAAGAACATTGTGAACTGAACCCTGCGTTGGGTCTCCTTGTTCTCAGAGACTCGTAAATGCTTTTAGAACAAACACACAGAGGTCAAGCAAGTAGATGATTAGGATACAAAACAGTCAAGATGGGATTGTTGTATAACACTCTCCTCCACAGTGTTGGTGGCGGCGGTGCAGGACATGTGAAAGACTTTGGTTGAGACGTGTCCCTATACTGTCCTGGATGCCCCTCCTCGGGACTTTGTAGGGGCAGAACTGGTTGGCGCAGGGCATAGCTGTTGTTGGGGTAGAAGTGTAGATTCTTTAGTTGTCATGTTGTTTTAAGTATTACTTGAGCAGTAAATGCTTACTTGTCTCTTCACTGTAGCTACATTTTGGTCAGAATAGTCAGATGTGAGTCATTACTCATTGCTTAAGAGCTGGAATAACTTCTAATAAAGTTCATTTGTGAGTGACAAAAAAACAACAATCATGGCTGATTTAATGGCTAAAAAAGAGAGTAGAGCATAAACATTTGGTACAGAGATTAATATTTTGTAGCAGCAGGTAGCATTGGAAATTCTTTTGGAGTAGAAGTGTCAATTATATTTTGAAAATGTAGGAGTAAAAGTTTGAGTGAAAAGAAAGAAAGAAACTTGAAATATACATTCCTAAAAGAATAATTGATGCAACAACAAAGTATTCCTCCAGTGTAATTTTTCATGGTGCTTGATATCTATAAATCTAAATGAACATTTAAGGAACAAGCTGGCACTGCGCCACAGCTGGCCGGCAGCTTTAACGTCACAGTGGATGGAACCGTGGCCGTCACTGAGGAGAGGTCAGGGAGGGTTGACGCTTGCAGCCAGTGCTGGCCCTCAGCGCCACACCAAGCTCATTAAGAGTGATTACATGCATATGGAAAGTGTGGCCCTCAACACCGCCTTGCAGCTATAAAACCTCTGCATGCCCCTGCACTGTGTGCATCTTGTACAGGAACAGCAAAGCAGTGTTACAGTTCAGTGAAGTAGAGGACCCAAATGCAGAGAGGAGACAGGCAGGCAAGAGAGTGTTTATAACAAAGATTTATTAACAAAACTTTCAGGGCCATGAGAAGGATCCAAAAGCAAAAACTCATGGAAAACACAAAAGTCCAAAACCCCAAAACAAAAAAGTACAAAAGAGAAAAAGGGAAATACTTACGGGGAAACAAAGGCCTCGGGAAAGAGTCCAAATGCTGAGCAAAAGGACTGGAACAGGCAAACGGCGAACATGCACTCCAACACACAAAAGGATCTGACCAGAGACATCTCCTATGGGGTTTTAGGGCAGCCGGCATCCAAAAAATTGCATTGCTGCCATCTCTGGAACTACAGCCCAGTGTCCTTTACACATTTGAAAAAAACAACTTTTTCCCCCTCCCACTTTTCCCCATTTCTAAAACACTTTTTAGAGGTACATCTTCCAAGCCAATGTCTCGCATTTCTCTGATTAGATCTTGTCTTTGGCGGTAATACTTTCTACAAGAAATCAACCCATGTTGCACTGTCTCAGGTTCCTGACATGAACACAAGCCACTCTGGTTTTTTCCTAACATATATTAAGTGTTGTTCAGAAGTGTGTGACCAATCCTCATTCTAGAAATCATAACCTCTTCCTTACAGGTAATCTCCCTTCTTTTGCAGACAGTAACTGAATCACTTATCCTACTAGATGTGAATAATAGGTGCCTCCCTTTGTCTTCTCGTTCCCAGATCCGTTGCCATTTTAAAATGATTCCCTGCCACACAATACTTTCACCCTCCGCCTTGGATAAATCAATGCTGGCCTCTACAGTTTTCTTAAGAGCAGCTTCCTTTACCAACTTATCAACTTTTTCATTTGTCGCAATACCTACATGAGCTGGGACCCATGCGAGTGATATTTCTACCCCGCTTTTCAACCTCTCTAATTGCCAGAAGAATCTCATATACATGGTCTCGTCAACTCTTTGCTGACCCTTTCCCAATACTATTTATAGCTGTCACTGACAAGAGACAAAGGGAGCAAAGACATATAGAAAATACAGAAATACACTGGGCAACGGGCTGGGAAACAGGTGAGAAACATTAGGCAATCACAGAGGCAGGAAAACACAGGAAGTAAATCCAGACACAAAGTAGAAAACCTAGACTGTCAAAGTAAAACTGGAAACAGAACAGACACTCACTGGAAGACACAAGACAGGAAGTACGCTTAGGTGACAAGGGAGGACACACAGGGAATAACAGGAAACAAAAACAGAAACCATACAAGCAGTTTTAGTTCTGTACATTTATCCAGAAGTTTCTTTAATGAATAGTTGTTTGTTTCTCTTGTTTGTTTTATTGCAGGAAGTTGGAAGTATAATAGGAAAGGTATGTTATTTTTAATATATCACACATGCTCAAATTTGTGGAAATTTTTTATTGAACCATGTTGCAATTTTGATATAATTTACGTCTTTATAGAAAGGGGAAACGGTTAAAAAGATGCGAGAAGAGGTGAGTTTGTCTTAAAAAAATAACTCAAAAATATGTACATCTTTTCTAAGCAGGTCAGAATGTGATGTACTCAAAACACTATAAAACATAAATGAATGACACATTCAACTTTGTATTTTTATACTGTGTTCAACTCACTGGTAGCAAATAGATTATGTACACTTGGTTGAGTGCCACACCTATATTAAGGTCTCATATCAACTAGCTTGGCACCATTGACAGTATGTTTGTGTTGTTGTTCCCAGAGCGGAGCACGGATCAATATTTCTGAGGGCAACTGTCCAGAGAGGATCGTTACCATCACTGGACCAACAGACACAATATTCAAAGCTTTTGCTATGATTGCCTACAAATTTGAGGAGGTACAGTATGATAGGATTGTGGCAGCAGTTTTCTATATAAAGTGAAATATGCACAGATCAAGGGGCTCAAGCACTGATAAAGTCTAATAGGAGTTCAAGGCCTTTCGCCCTCTTTATGTACCCACAAAGGGTAATTTCTGTGTTCCCTGGGTCCTATACTCTTCTTATAGTAAGAAATGCCAATCAACCAGAGACAGACCCTCCTCCGTAACGCTATGGAGGAAGGCCAGGCAATAAGAGACTACTCAAGATATAAACTAACATTGTAAAAGACTGGTACATTAAAATCGTAAAAGAATGCATTGACATGGACATTCCAAATGCCTTTTGAATAGTAGAAATCATTTCAGCCACTGTGGAGATGATGTGTCACATAACAGAATATTGGGCTGGAGAACCTAGGACCCTGGAAACATAGATAAACTCCCCTAAATTAACTAATGTACGAATGTGAACTTGCCATTCAAGGAACAGTGGTTATATAACCTTTGAAACAAACCACAATTTAACCTTTCATATGGGCTCTCTGGTACTTAGACAAATAGGCCTACACCTCTGCACTAAATTCTTCATCGTGGTTGATATTTGTCGCAAGGTGACTTTAAAATCGTCTAGCTTTGGCGACCTTTTCCCTTAAAGCCTGTCTTTGATGTCACCCATCTAATTGATCTACTTAAGCACTGCGACTGGAGACACACTGCTGCTGCAGTGACCTGTGTTAAAATCTGTTCTGCCAGACCACGGCGCTTGTTATTTACTGGCAAAGCCAAAGAGCAGTGCTCAATCACCAAGCAGAACGATATGAAAGGATGGTTGAAAGATATGTGCTCCTGCAGTTTTTTTGTACAGACATTTAGCTTTGTAAACAGATTTATATTGATAGCCTCTGCAAACAATACATCAATGTATAATGATTTACATGTTCCTGTTTTCTAGGACATAATCAATTCCATGAGCAACAGCCCAGCAACCAGCAAGCCCCCTGTCACCTTAAGACTTGTAGTGCCAGCCAGCCAGTGTGGCTCCCTCATAGGCAAAGGAGGCTCCAAAATAAAAGAAATGAGAGAGGTACAATATGATTTTTTTTTTTATGGATAACCTAAAAAGAAATGCTATACAGATTTAGTATTTATTATGACAGATTTTATGAATTGACATTCTCCAGTGTTAACTGCTAGGATAGATATGAACATGTATTCATTGTGTAATTAAATTGTTACATTCTCCTAATTTCTTTAATGTTTGTTTATCATTTAATATGTAGGCATTTAACAATAACTATGACTTTAGGAACACATTTTTGACCTTGTAGCTTCAGTAACAACAGCATTGCAACTCCAGTTTATCTAGCCCCGTAACAGCTTTTCCCATTAAACCCTCGATGGCAGCACATTGAACTTTTGACATATTTGAAGCTCTACCTAAACTCTCTCAAAAACTGCATTTCGTTGCAATGCACCTGTAGATGTGTAATGACAATAAAGTTGAATCTAATCTAATCTAATCTGATCCAATCTAATATTTGTTCACCTATGGGACCAACTCAACAACAACACTCTCTACACAGTGTACAGTGTTTTCCAAACTTTTTACAGTCCCGTACCCCTTCAGACTTTCAACCTCCAGCTAAGTAAACATTCACCCCAGCCCTGCACTTTTTGCGTACCACCCTACATCATTGTGAGTACCCATAGAGGTTCACGCACCCCAGTTTTGGAACCAATCCTTTAGTACCTGTAAAAAGAGGATGCACTAATTCAACTTTTTTAGTCTTCATACCATTACCTTGGTTTTGGTTATAGGCTGATACCGAGTACCGATCCGGTAGCCTACCATAGTGTAATTAATACTCTGTATTCCTCACTGTGTGGAATTGACTGGGGTCATTCCTTTACGTAAGGCGACATCAGGCTTGACTTGAGCATTGCTTTCCTTTTGTAAAACTAAATCTAACAAATAAATACATAGATATACTTCTTGTTTTTTTGCCTCGGCGCAGAGGTCCAGGGTTTGGATCCGACCTGTAGTAATTTCCTGCACGTCTTCCCCCTCTCTCTCCCCTTTCTCACAGCTGTCCTGTCAAAAAATTAAAGGCGTGAAAGCCCAAAAAATAGTCTGAAAAAAATAAAAAATAAATAGAGCATATATGTACGAATAGAATTTATTTGAATAGACCAGATTTAGCTATTTGAGTCAATACCAGTCCAATATCCAATATAGTAAAGACTTAACTGCCATCTACTATGTGAGATTGCATGGCTAGAGAGCTCCGTCTGTGCTCACACAGTGGATGTATGTGTGTTCTTTTTCACACAGGCATTGCAATGGGGTAAAGCATAGGGGAGCGAAGTCAGATGATTGCCCCATTTTTTATGAGGTTTGAAGGGTTGAAGGGGCATTCGCTTTTTCCTCACAAGGATTTTCTATAGAGCCCCCCCTGCAGCTTCAGAATAGATATTTGGCAGCTCCTATGTTTACTTGTGTCTGAGCCCGCCCTTGGCCAGTCTCCCCTCTCCTCTTTCTCTGTTCCTCCAACAACGCTTTCCTAGCTTTCCGTTTCTTTTTTGCTGGCTCAGCCATGACAATAGTGTGAAAAACTCCATCGCTACCTTGTTAGCCGAGTCCTGAATGGGCGTATGTGCAGTGCCCTGAAGCAATTCATCACATCGCGAGACCTGCACAAAAACGGCATAGTTCCCCTTTAATACACATACATTTATAATCAAGACTTAACAGCCTACAGTGATGCTAGTGGCTCTGTGTGGCTGTACTTAAGTACAGCTGTGCTTTGCGCTAAATGGTAATGTCAGCATGCTAACATGCTCACACAGACAATTTCAAAAAGTAACTGCCCCCAGTCTAATAATCCTACCCGCGCTGCTAACTAGTGGTGGCAACAAGCTTTTTCCACACTCAGCAGCAGTGATGTAATGTGACACTACAGTACGATGCTACAGCACAGCTGAGTGTGGACACAGACATACCCAGCTGTGATACTGGGTGATGTCAGAGGTTCATGAAACTTACACCTTTCAATACAGTAGAGGACAGTGCAGCTGGCTGTTTGAACTCACCAAAATCATTAGCCACAGCATGTGTGATTGAGAACTAAATCCTTTCAATACTTTCCGTCAAAGTCACTCTACTCTCCTTCAGTCCACAGGGGCCCAGGTTCAGGTGGCAGGGGACATGCTGCCCAACTCCACAGAACGTGCAGTTACAATCTCGGGAACCCCAGAAGCCATCATCCAGTGTGTCAAACAAATCTGTGTGGTCATGCTGGAGGTAGAGTGTCTAAAGATTTAGCAAACCAGCTTTAATTCAACTGCTAACAATGAAGTCATGTATTCTTGCAGATGGTTTCTTGCTGAACTTACAAAAGCCAGCATTGAACTGTTTATGTCTTGCATTTCTGGCAAGACACTCACGCAAAGCATTGTTTGAGTTATATTCACCACTTCTGGTGGTAACACACATTTTCTTAGTGAATGGGAATCAGTGAAGATAAGATGAGATACAATAGGTATTAGAAACTCAACAATTAATTTGTGGTGGAACTCTAAATGACTTTATACTGAGTAAAATGATCCCATTACGTATAAAGCGAGCAATATGTAATTCCCATCTGACCATTTTTTGCATACAACTACCCAGGTGAACTGTAAGGACAACCCAGCCTATTTCCTAAACACAGCTGCTGTTCCTAGATTATGTATTTAATGCACATACCTAAGTGGATCCTCCTCCCTTTACAGTGCAGCAGCTACAGAGTCAATCTGGTTAAGCCCTCTCTTCTGTCTTGAACAGCCTTGTTGCTGCGGCACAGCTTAAAACATTAACTGTGTCAATATAGTAAGTTTGCAAACTAGAACTCGCCTGCCTCCTCAATGAAATCATCATCCCGCTGTCTTAGAAGTAAAAAACAGCCCATCTGTGAGAAAAGAGAGTCATGGTGATGCATTTTAATCTGGGATCAACAGGTTTTACTCGTGCCAGGTCTTTGTATTTTCCTAATCTCCACAAATAGAGACTACTAATACCTCTGAGCGCCTTGACTCCTTTTGGTTTTCATGAACAACATAAATATATTTAAGTTTTCAAAAGCTGCCAGCAAATTCAAACTATTTTTACAGTAAGAACACCAATTTACCATGACACAATATTTTCTCAGAATAATTGTATTGCTTGTACTCACATGTACAGTAGTTTGATGCAATAAAGCTCCTGGAGAAAAATATTACCTAGATTGTTAATACATGTGAATTACTAAGTGAATGAATGAATGTTTTTCTTGTATTTGCCCTAAGGATTATTGAATAACTGTTGTTGTTTTTTTTAAATGCCCTGCTTCACATACATTTACAAATTACACAGTACTTCACCAGATAGAAAAACATAATGCAACTAGTATTTTAAAGTAATGATTCAACATTTTGAGAAATACTCACTTTTTCTTGCTAAGAGTTAGATGAGAATATCACTATCATTCTCATCTCTGTTCATTAAACATGAAGCCAGCAGTCGGTTAGCTTAGCTTAGCATACAGACTGGAAATGCGGGAAGACAACTAGCCTGGCTCTGTCCAAAGTTAAAGTCTGCCTACCAGCACCTCTAGAATCACTAAACAACATGAACTCACTGCACCCGGCCACGTCTATATTTGTCCCAACCTACTTCAGGTGAAACCACGGCCACTTTCGTACGATGAAAGCCTTGGCGCAGCATTGAGAGCAAGGATTAGTTAGCTAGCGCACTCCCCGCTGATAGGATACTACTTTGCCTGGGACAAGAGTGGACAGGCGCTCTGAGGAAAGACCTTCAGTTTAATTCAGCATGCATTAGCAAGCCTCATTTGCAGTCTGATAAACATTAAATTCATAGAATTCAGTGCCCCTTTATGCTACTTTCCAAGCTACTGTGGCTTTCCATGGAAGCGCAGCTGTTGATGCGTCATGCTGAAGTTTCCGTGGTTTCATCTACAATAGGTTGGAAAAATGATAGCGAGAAATGGTCCGGCACATAAAGCATCAACCTGTCCCTTTAACAATTTGTTTTGTACAGATTAAACAAACAAGATGTGTTACATTGTGCTTTATAAGTGCTGGTAGATATTTTGTTTATGCCAAGCTAACATATTTGGCATACAGACTTAACAGTGGGATAGATTTTCCTACCCAACTCTCAGCAAGAAAGTGAATAAGCACATTTCACAAATAGTTGAACGAGCAGTTGACTTTTTAAATAAAGTGAGAACATGCTGACTCAGAATCTCCTCTCTCTTCCTTTTCTTTTAGTCTCCACCAAAAGGTGCCACCATCCCTTATCGCCCAAAGCCCGCCTCCACACCAGTTATTTTTTCTGGTGGCCAGGTAAGAGCTGAGCTGGCTCTAGCTTGTTAGTTTGTGCCTACAGCCAAGCTGAGACTTTCACTGTACTGCAGCATCAGCCACTGCCTGTTACTGCAGTTCAATGCCACCACAACCCCCTTTTATAAATGAGGCTTATTAAACTGCTTCAAAAAGTCTTAGGGAGGTAGGTTGGGCTTGGTTTGATGTGCATACAAAATATACCAAACTATGGTACCAAAGTATGCAATTCATGTGCCGTGTCCTACCAACAGTCATCTTTGGTTGGGTGGGTTGTAAGGGAGGGGGGGGAGCTGTAAGTCGCACCATAATATTTGATTAAGGAACAATGACAGAGTCAGCAAGAATGAGCAGCCAATACTTGTCCATACACACTTGTGTCAGTCCAGCTAATGTAGATAATTGAGTTGCAGAGCCTGACCAAATGCTGTTGATGCATTTTGAAAATGTAGCAAACAAACAAGATCAATTTGAGAGACACTTCACATAACTTCTTGTAATGACTCCAATTTGGTGGCTTTTGTTTGGAAATGATACCCAGTGGACGTTGATTGCAAGAAACGGTTGAAGCCTCGATGACAACATAACAGTAGGGTGTTTGAGAAGATTCTGACGGGGAACACAATCACACAGAAAACGCAGAAACACAGAAACATGTGCAATATAGTACCGCCCTATTTTTTATAATTTCTACCTTTGTCATTTTTTTTTTAGGTTTCAGAGCTATGAACTGACCTCAACTTTTTCCTTATCTTTTTGTATTAGCAAATTCTGTTCCATTGTTGTTTTATTCTATGTTACATTATTTTACTTTACCTTTGCCTAACTACATTCATGGGACCGTGCACACTTTATGTATATATATAGGGCATACTGATTCTGTCTTCCATGCTCTACCTGTAAAGCACTTTGGGTCAAAAGTAGACTCATGTCCAACATGTTCATACAACATGGTTATATCTGATGCTGTTGTAGGTTTCACTGGCGTTGCTTTTGCATCACTTTGCGCAGATGTTCCTGTAATTGTGTTCAATCCAGTCATTTGGAACCTAGATGCATGTGAATTAAATCTTCATCATTTGACTATAAGTAGACACAAATCTTAACTAAATATAACAGGATTAAAAAACATTGGTCATCCAAGATGTTTTCTATGTAGAATTGAATGCATGATTAAAAAATTAAAATGGCCAAGACAAATTTCCCACCTTGTGAGACAATAAAGTTGATCTTGATCTTGAAGAGCACCGATGATAAAGAATCATTAAGCAGCTCTTCCAGCAGCTCTTCTTTAGACCACTGGTGGCAAAGCAAATTCCTGTATATTATGAAATGTTTGCACTTGTTCTCGGATGTTTCTCAAGTGTCCACAATTTCCACAGTGAACATACCACTTCTGTTTTGGAGTCTAGTGCACTACATCATATAAGACATTATCTTGTCACTCACAGAAATCACTTTATGTTTACATAGTAATTCAATTCAAAATGAAGCGCTTCTAAGACTTGCATGTACAAGGTCTCATAGCACTTCAGACTTGTCTACACACACAAACACACTGTTGATGTTTTACTGCTTTGAATGTGGTATTAATGACAATGATTAAGAGCATATGCTGTAATATCACTTCAAACACAAAAAAAACCAACATTACGGGTATTTGAGCTACAAGTGTACAGGCAGTTTATAAAGCGCTTAGAATGAGCAAGCTGATTGTGTTTTTTTCCTATCATATTGTAATAAGATTCTAATATCTGCTATTTGTTATGTTTTTGCATCTTTCCAGGCCTACACAATTCAGGGACAGTATGCCATACCACACCCAGATGTGAGTTCTTGGTCCCTTTCTGAATTAATCAAGAATTGTACCTGTATCTTCATTATGTCTAAGTAAAAAGAGTAGCAGACATTGCATTACATAGCCACACCAGCTCCTGGAAGTTATTTAGAGGCAAGCCATAAATCAGGATTTCCAAAAAGAATGTTCTTACGTTATATGGGTGGACTACAGCTCAACCACTGGAAATAACTCTTACCAAATGTGGTTGATAACAAAATGGTGACTGCTGTGGATAATGACAAAGGCAAAGACAATAACGGCAGTTTTGATGTCGACACCCTTTTAATTCCAGTGCAACATATAGCCTCTATTAATAATCTGCCTTCATGTGTCCTTGTTTTAAGACCATCTCAAGAACTACACCTTGTGTCAGATCCACTAATTCAAAGTTGGGCAATGATTGATGCCACTTGAGCTGGTGGGTGACGGTACAATCACTCAAGTACAGGCTTGACACCATCTTCAACCCTCATTAAAACCCCTCTTTAAAAGGAGAAGAAGGCTCCAAAGCATCCGTCTCCCCCCCATTCCTGGTGGAAATGATCCACAGCAGGGGATGGACATCATAAGTGCAAGCTAGACACATGGTAATTGAAGGGGAAATGGGAATGAAAGTATTTCCTGCGTTTGGCTAATGTGCTCATGAGTGGAGTTGTTTGTCTCTCCATTTTGTAATTTAAAAACTGAAAAAAATAATCACCTTGGCGTATTTGAAAATGACATGGAAATTGGTAGAAAAGGGAAGAAGATTCAAATTACCTAGCAATTTACAACTCCGTGACAGACATTTATCCTCTTTCTGTACCTCTTTTTCTTTTACTTTTTTTTTTGTCATCACCACCCTGCGTCATAGCCTCCTTCTCCTCACTGTTTCGTCACTCTAGTTTTTGGTTGGCTTCATTTCTTGGTGTGACCTGTGTCAAAGTAACCTCTTAGTTCTACTTTCCCTCCTAACCCTTCAGCAGTTGACCAAGCTCCACCAGTTGGCTATGCAGCAAACCCCCTTTACCCCTCTCGGACAGACCACCCCTGCTTTCCCTGGTACGTACCCACAAGGCCCTTTAGATACTTCCTTCTCTTTGCATCCAGAGAAAGATTCTCTTTCCCTACCTTCCACCTTATCTCTCTTTTGGCACAGCATGACTCGACCCCTGTGGTTTCTGTCCTTCTTTGATTTTCTTCATGTATATATTTTTTTCTTGGCGCTGTCTTTTTATTATTCCAGTGAAATGCAACAAAAGAAGAAAAGAAAGACACTGGGCTTTACTTTAAAACAATGTATTGAGAACTGCCTTATCACTTGGAAGCAGGATACATTTTTCCTCAAACACATTTGTTGTTGTTTAACTTTCCATTAAAGATGAAAGCCTCCAGTGAAATAGGTTGGCCCCATTGTACTGTAAAAACCAACTGAATGTGCCCCCACATCCAAATTCAACTGTTTCACATGAACCTTGGTACATATACATTATTCTTCCTGTATCTTGTCCTGCATTTTACTTGCACACAAGTGAAGATCTCGTTAATAAATACGTTTAATTCTTTTTTCCCCCACTTTCATCTAAAGGGATGTGGCAGATACCCTTGTAAATGGAATTATTTATTGAGTTAACAAGAGTTCTTCAAAAACAAAAAAAGTCTTCCAACCCAAAACGACCACATAGGTAATTTGTTACCACCTTCTAATACGACCCACAGGAAAGTGGGGTTATGTTTAGGAGACAATTTGTACTTTGTTAGGTTTAGGAAAAGATAATTGGTTGTGTTAAAGTGCTCATATTATGCTTTTTGGCTTCACCCCTTCCTTTATTGTGCTATATACGATGTATTTCTTGTGCACGTTATAGGTTTACAAAGTGAAAAAGCCCAAAGTCCCCCCCAAAGGGACTTACCATCTGCAACAGAGAACACTGTTCACAAACTGCTCCCAAAGCTCCACTGTAGTCCTTCTGTGACGAACGTGCATCGCTTTGTAACACACCTTATTATGCTCGCCTTGCTGCTAGCGTAGCACACACTCATGCTCTGCTTCTGACTAGCTTGTAGTGCTGACCTAGTTACTGGTCATGTGCAACTCCCAACAAAGATGGAATAAAAGTGAGATTTCTCACCAGTAGCTAAAACAGAGAGCTCAACATACAGGGTGAAAAGAGGAGCTGCAGCAATGTGCAGTACAACAAATATATGGTAATATATTTTTGTTTTAATTAAACCATGTAAACCTATTCTGATAGAATTTCTAAATACCATTATGAACCTGAAAATGAGCATAATATGAGCACTTTAAAATGAGTACGTTCATACATGTCATGTTATTTAATTTATGTACTCAAATATGTCACGTAGTTACGTAGCTCCACATACTTACGTACGTTATGTAGCCTATCATGGTTGATTTTCCTTACAAGTTAACTTATGTTTACTTTAGGTTTCAAGCAGGACACAAACAATGGTCTTCTGGGCCAAAGCCCTGTGTTGTTTGACCCATCCTTACACAGACTTTGTTGCTGTTTATACTACATCACCTGCCTTTCTCTTTTGCTCCCGTCATAACAACTACGGCCACTAGCGGTCGCCGTCACAAGAAATGTGGGTCGTAATAGTCGGCTTGTAAAAATGACATATTGACATTTTTTGGGAAGGACAGTCTCTTTAAAAAATGTCCCCACACACGCACACACACAAACAAAAACTACAAAAAAAGGTGAGAAATGAGCATATGAAGGTACTTAAAGGAGCAGTTTGAAGATTTAGCAAATACATTTTATTGTCTTTTTCATTGACAAGAGTTGAATTAGATTGATACTAATAAGATTGATACTACTCTGACATGAGAATGGTGTCAATCTTCTGATTCTTGACAGAAGCAAATTAATACATTTCCTAAAATGTCAAAATACTTTTTAAAAATAAGGTAAAAGTGACATTTTAAAGTCAAATCTCTTTTCTTATTCCATTGCTCCCCAACTCAGGTTTGGATGCCAGTCCACCAGCCAGCACCCATGAACTCACCATTCCTAATGATGTGAGTAACACTTTCTTGAGACAGCTGACTGAGGGATACAAGTTTCAAAATGCTGTACTTTTCAAATTATGTCTCGTTCAATTGGCATGTCAGGCCTATATGCGTTTGTAAATTCAAATTATGTTGAGACGATTGTGCGCAAAAGATTGTGGTTTATGTTATAGTGTAGTACCTACAATTATGCAGACAATTGTCATAAAGCACACCTATCTGATGAAGTGAAATAGTGAAATCTGTTAATTCAATGATAATTAAAGCAAATTCAGTACACTGAGTTCATACTTCAACATTTAAATGTTATGAGAACAAAAGACGGACTTCAAAAGTGATGCTGCAAACTTCAGTTCTGACTTTGCACAGAGTACCCCCAATCAGCTGATCGATTGACCATGCTATCATTCATCAATCGCAACTTCCTGAATTATGGCATTTAAATTAAACCCAGACCATTTCATGATCCATTAAACTTTTCCTTTTAACTTCAAGTGTATGTATGGAGGGGTTTAAGACAACACATAAGTTTCATTTCCTTGCTTCATGTTCAACAACGTATACTTTTTCTCCTCAGCTAATAGGCTGCATCATTGGACGCCAAGGAACCAAAATAAATGAGATTCGACAGATGTCTGGAGCACAGATAAAAATTGCCAACGCCATGGAGGGCTCGTCAGAGCGCCAGATCACCATCACAGGGACTCCTGCTAACATCAGCCTGGCCCAGTATCTAATCAATGCCAGGTAACCTTTTAGCTCTAACCGCTGCTCCAGCACCATCAAAAGCATAAAGTGACACTTGAATGACCATGCTTATAGTGAAGATCCAAGAAAAAAGCTATTTGTGAGTGTGACGCTCAAAAATGAAGAAGAACAAAAATAGCTTGCTAGTTAAATTCTGACATTCATGACACTGATATGACATCTGTCAGGCTTTGACAAGCGACAGACAAGTCCACTTATAATGTGGCTGTTCATGTTTTATTCTTGGCTTGTTTCTTTCTACTTCTGTCCCTTATTTCCACCCAAGTGTAGACATTAAAATACAGTATGTTTCAGCCAGTACACTCTTTGCAAGTAAGTGGCTCATGTGAGCAACTACTGAGACAAGTAAGCTGTGTCTCTGAATAAAACCTGCAGATTGGTAAATTGGAGGATCAATAAATGCATCATCAAATTGCTCAAGGCCTACCATAGTTTGGAAAGTCCAAGGCCAAAATATTCATGATTAATCTCTAAAACAACACAAGCTTTAATTTATTTATTCAGCTTTAACAAGCCCAATATAGCAGATATAACTACGTAAGAATATCCTGGTATATTTGCACATACGCCATTCAGAATCAGAAAATGTTATTGATCCCTCAGGGAAATTGTGCAGTTGCTCACATAAAGAAAGAAAGTTAAAAAGGCCATTAAACAATCGATTGTACAAATGCTATTGTAGTGCAGTGTGAAACTAATTAAAGCACAGTGTGAATACAAATAAAGTACTGTGTAAATATAAGTAGCAGCTGATTAAATAACAGATATTGCACATGTAACTTCTTACAAATTCTTGCAAACAGTTATTATTGTACATAATATACAAGAGATTGTGATGTGATGTGGTAATATGTGTTGTGACTCTAGTTCTGATACTTCCAGTGTGTAATACTCAGAGGAAGTAGTAGTAGAGTTTATAAGTAATGGTAACTCATGTTATTATATTAAAAGTAACTAACTGTAAGACAAACTCTGTGGAGCCCCAGACTAGATAAACCGGGTCTGGATAGTAAGACATACCAGTAAAATACTGAGGAATATCTTTTTAATTCAAATGTTCTTGCCATGCTCCACCACCCCTTTCTCCCCCCCTCCCCCATATCCACTGAAACCACTAATTCATTTCCAACAGAGAAAATAAATGTTTTAATCCGCAACTCGGAGAAAATGGAACCTCGCTGATCTCCACAGGTTACCTACAATACACCTCAAAGTCCAATGTTATCAGCGTCAGAGCAGGGGAACCCACATACTCAACCAGCTTTATGTCTTGGACTTCTTAAAGGGGATTTCAGACAAGAGTCCGCTGAGAAACTAATGGCTATTGCTTTCCCACAATTCCACTGGCAGGTTCAGGGACGTGGCTGCCATGTGGAATGACCCCTCATCCATGACTACATCCTGAAGTCATCCCCCCTCAAAATCTGCTTCCATTTACAGAAGCTAACATCTTCTCAATTAAGCTCTATGTGTTATTCCATGGAACATCCCCTAGACTCCCTTGGTTTGGCACACCACTTTAGCATTAGCCTGTGGGAGACCTATAGTAAAAAACACACTAACAACAACTGGGATTCGTTTTAAATGGATGTAGTCAGTGTATCGTTAAGAATAGTTTGACATTTTGGGATATTCAGTTATTATTGTTTTTGCTCAGAGTTAGATAAGAAAGATAGATACCACTTTCATCTCTCAAATATGAAGCTAGATCCAGGAGATGCTAAGGCTTAGCCTGGCTCTATCCAGATGTTAGAACATCTGCATACCATCCACTCTGAAGCACACATATTAACATGGTGGTGGCCTGGCAACCTCACTTTGATGACAAGACTCCAGTATGTCACTGCTCCGACACAGCTGGTCACATATCCCTCCGTAAAAAAACCCATTTGTCATTTTTACACAACAGTTTTTCTATGAATTGAAGCTTGGAAATGTTAATTTGTGAGTTTTAAGAGGTGCTAGTAGGCAGATTCTGCTACATTAAGACAGAGCCAGGCTAGCTGATCTTCTCAGTTTACTGCAAGAAAGGGACTATAGCATATTTTTTTTAAATGTCAAACTATTTCTTGAATTATTTATTTAGCATGCCTTGTTTCAAAAATAATACTGTATTTCTTTTTGTCATTACTATATTAGATTTTGCCTATTTGCTTATTAAGTCCTATTGTGTCATTGTCTGCAAAGAGTAAAAATAATAAAAAGTGTAAAATGAACAAAAAAGCAAAGAAAAAAAAGACTAAATACATGACTGCCACTTGAGCAATGCTGTTAGAAAGAAGAGTGATGTGATGCCTTTGTCGGGGAATCCAGAAACTTCTACACATTTCATGACACCACCATTTCTTTTCTGTCCACTGCATGGCTTCATGAGGGGGTTGGTACTGCATTATTGTGTCACCATATTTTTTTGACGGTAAGATGTTTTATGTAAAAAGGTACAATGAAAATATAGTATCAAATCTGTGTAAAAAAGAAAATAACTGGTGCCAGCAAAAATTGGAGCACAAATCCAGCCATTTCAGCATAACTTTCACTGTCAAGCAGTCCTTCTTTTACAGCTGTTTTATTTTCTCTGTCTGCCCCCCCCACCTTTCCCTTCCCCTGCTCCCCTCCCCCTGCTCCCCTCCTCGCACCCCTCCCCCCACCTTCCCTCCCTTAACTGTTCTAGGCTGACGTCTGAAGTCACTGGAATGGGCACACTCTAGTTTCTACCCATCTTCCCTCAGTGCATCACATGACCTTTGAGCGAATGGCATTGCACCTAGTATATATTTATTTCTCTGTATTTGACTGTCCGGATATTTAAGTGACTTTAACGGTTATGGTTTCTGGTATTCACTGTAAACATGCGTATCTGCACTGTTACTAGGATTCTTCACACCTATCCAAAACTCTGTTAATTCTGTTTCTGAAACATCACTTTACATTTTTGACACTCTAGTACCTTTCATGGCAAGTCACGCACCACACCACTTTGTTTTAACACTGTGTCCCAAATATTTATGTTCCCATACAACAAAACTGTCTTCCCAATTACATTTTGGGGAAACTTGGCCTGCCTGGTGGGAGAAGTTAGACTTTAGGACTTTCTGCCAGAAAGCCCTTTCTGACCGCCGCACACAGCAGTCGCTGTTTTAAACAAGTGGCTAACATTGTGAATTCAAACAAAACTACTCAGTTTGTTCCGTAATTTAAAAGGTCCATGACAGAGAGACATCCTGGCTTTCAAACAAGCAAAGTGGCAGTTGGCCAAGGCCGCACCCCCAGCCTCCACCTTGTCCCCCCCTCTCTCCTCCTCAAAAGCTACAGACTCAGAAATGTCACATACTAAAGAAAGCTCATTGTGGGACTGGCTCTAGTGGCTGTAATTCTGCACCAAGGCTAAATTGTGGGAAAGAGACTTCAGATACAGTATTAGGGACCACTAAGGTCTATATAAAAGAGACTTCAGTACCGTATTAGGGGACCACTCTATAAAAAAGAAAACAATAGGGACACAAGGTCTATTTAAAAGAGACTTCAGATACAGTATTAGGGACACATAAGGTTATATAAAAGAGACTCAGATACAGTATTAGGGGACCACTAAGTCTATATAAAAGAGACTTCAGATACAGTATTAGGGGACCACTAAGGTCTAATAAAAGAGACTTCAGATACAGTATTGGGGACCACTAAGGCTATATAAAAGAGACTTCAGATACAGTATAAGGGGACCACTAAGGTCTATATAAAAGAGATTCAGATACAGTATTAGGGGACCACTAAGGTCTATATAAAAGAGACTTCAGATACAGTATTAGGGGACCACTAAGGTCTATATAAAAGAGACTTCAGATACAGTATTACGGGACCACTAAGGTCTATATAAAAGAGACTTCAGATACAGTATTAGGGGACCACTAAGGTCTATATAAAAGCATCCAAAGACCACCATGTCATGGGACCTTTAAATAATGTACATAACTTACGCACAAGACAAAATTTAAGTATGTTATGTAACCAAGTCAACATTGACATTCAGTTTCACACGGGACACGAACAGCGGTCTCCTCTGTGAAAGTCCTGTGTCGGCTTGACCCATCCATCCACCATGAACTTCATTATATGCGGAATTTGTTGGCTTTGATTAGAGTTGTTATGCATTTGTGATAGGTCAAAGACAACCTTAATCGGGACAAAATATGTTTCTCTCAGAGGATGCAGTTTTGTTGTATGGGTATTTTGAGGAGACAGCATTGCTTTGTTTTACCTCATGTTTTATCACACATCAGTGTACTTGTCTTTGTTGAATTGCAGGCACTTGAGAGGAAATACAAAGTAAACCTAAAAAGTGGTAAAGCCAAAGTTGTCTCTCCTCCAAACCGCATTGTAATAATTAATGGATTTTTTATCCCACATTCAAACAACTACAGTACCTGTGTCAATGCATCACTAAACACAAACCTTCAATAAGCAACTCTAAACCAGATATTCTATTTCAGTTTACATTACACTGATTTCATGACTGATGAAATCAGTGCTTAACTGTAGAAATGCCTGCTTGTTGGATGCACATTATAGATTGGTCTGCATGACAGCGTTTCCAATTTAGTCACACTGGTAGAAAGGTAGATTGAGTGGTGAAAGGAAATGGAGCAAGCCGTGAACATTCACGTCTATTTGTTATCTCAATGTGTCCCTCCGACTCCAATTTAAAAAGGTTACAGGCCAAAAAAACATTGACTGTAATGCACATTTTCATCTTTCTGAGTTTTATGTGCGACCTGACAAAAAGGTTGGAATATTTTCATTTTTTTCACCGAAGTAAATGACTGCAGTGAAGAGTGAAATCCAAATGCATGCTACAAATAAACATCACACAATGACCCTATATTTCACAAACGTAATATAGCCTAACGGGATCATGTTATTCAGACTGCCATCTCATAACAACTGTGTATAAGAGTCATGGGCCATATAGAAAGGTCTCCGGATTGTCTAGTGAATATTTACACTCACATGTAGCTCATTTAAAGTTTCAGTGTAGGCCAAAAGGGCTGTTGGTAGGCATCAAGATGATCCAGATACGGAAAAAGTAATGCCTTTCTATTTAGCATGTATGAAAAAACTGTTGATGTCAATTATCCTGTTGCTGATTTCACAGGTTATGTCATTCAATCAGACTACATAAGTACATGGCTTACATGTATGGATGAATGTATGCCTCTCTGCAGTTGTCATGTAATAGATTATCTCCTTGGATACGTCACATCGGGCATGTGTTTGCATTTTATTAACAGCTCGACACCCGTTTAACCACAGCCCTGTTCGCACTAAGGCTAAATATATTTCAAAATGGGTTTGAACGGCTATCAATTACATGTCATACTTAAAGGGTGTCTTTTTAAACATGCACTTGATTGGTACAGTAGAACATGATGCAGAATGATGAATATAGTAGAGTAGAAATGCTTATTTATCAAAAAGTTGGAAATTTCCTTAGGTTAGGCAGGTTTCTCTGAAAATAAGGTGTGGTACAGATGACTAATTTAAAATTTTAATCTACAATTTATCACACAATATGATGAAATCTGATTATTTTCTATTATGTTAGATATAGACCAATACTTTTCTATATGTTCTGCAAACATATGAATGGATGGCCTTATTACTATCTGCACCTCTTATTTCAAAATGTAGGTCATAAGATAAAAAGAATCCATCTATCACTTCAGTCAACCATGACCAGCGCCTGAGATTATGAATACAGGTGAATTCTGCCATTGGTGGGTGAAAATGATAATCTACCTACATGTTGGTAGCCCATGGCAACTGAAGGATTCATTCATTTATTTTTTGCCACAATTCTATCACATTTTAACCCAAGTCCACCATTTCCTTGGATTTGAGCTCAAAACTGTGGCGGCATATTACTGGGGTGAAGAGGCCGTTAGCACTTAAATGTGTAATCTCAACAAATTCAAGAACGTTGATTGTACATTTCCTGTATTTCAACTTTATGAGGCCAAATTAATTAGCTGGCAGAAAGCCTGTGGGGTTAGAATATTTTAAAAACCAGCTGCCATCTGCTTCTGATTGCAGGTAATTACTATTTTTTCATCCACCGTATCTTAATACATTTACACATTATCACTCCAATGATAACTATAGAAATGATGTTTGGGGAATATTCTTTTGTCATCGCTGTTTAGGCTCAGGTACTTTGCTTTTGGTTAGAATTCACTACATGTCCTTTGCTAGTCAGTTAATACATTGCTGTTGTCAAAACAAGGCTGCTTTACATGAATACATTTAAATTACACATAGAGATTACGAATGTAAATCTGTACATTAGCCAGCCCGGTCTTACAGAATTCCTTGAAATGATCACGAACTGTCACCAGCGCATTATGTGGTGGTGGCACGGAATGTGTGAAAATTCTGCATGGCCACCACGGAAAACAATGCCAACGTAAAGTCAATGAGAAGATGACGTAGCGTTAAGAGCGACAACGGTAGCGAGTAGTATGAAAGCCCGAAAATCCGCTTTGGGAGGTTGGGGTGGTGGATGGATCAAACCCAACTGTCCCCTTCTCCTGTTGTTCTTTTGCTACACTAACCCGTTCTTTTTTTCCTAAACCCAACCCGTCCACTGTATACGACCGCCCCGTTGTTCTTTTCCTAAACGCAACCCGTTTTCCTGCTCACCCAAGACCTTTTCCTTAACTTAAGGGGCCGTGTTCATTTCACGGAAATTGGTGAGCTCAGGTTGACATTAGCGCTCGTCTGGCTGCATCCAGATGTGTATCAGATGACCAAACTGAGGAACAGCTGGTTGAGGGCTAACAAATTTTTAATGTGTCATTTAAAAACGTTCCATCATTTACAGAATCCAAACATTAAAGTACTTAAATATCTTTTTTGCAAAGTGCACATCAGTGGCTGTTTGTTGCGTAAAGTGTCTGCTGGTTGGTTGCCAGCCAAGATGCAGTCATGCTACTTTACAGTACGACCGATGATTTTCTCAGTTGTCTTTTTATTTGTCATATCTTTCATAATCATGGCTTTGATCATGTACTCATCCTTCTACAATGCTGTGTTGGTCAAACACCTCTTGTTGTGTTGCTTTTGTCGTTTTACTGATAAATTAACACTGTTACCGTGCTAGAGCAGCAAATATATTAAATGCTGGCACTACATGATGGTGTTTGAGGAAAACGTCTCTGATCCTGTTTAAGTTTGATCGTTTGCTTCTTGAAGGTCTGTATTGGATTAATTATTTATTGAGGATGTTTCTGAAAGGTTTTGTAAAAAGAAGAAAATAAAGATTTCTGTTTTTTCCCTTCACTTTGCATGTGTCATCTATCTATCCACTGTTTGCTTCATGTGGGTTGGATAGGTGTTATATTTTAATAACTAATGGAACGCTAACTCCCCTTGTCAGTTGAATTAAGTTACAAACTATTTAGTAACTAGTACGATTTAGTTCTAACCTAAGATAGCCTTGCAATATTGAATTTGTTAAAAGTTTCAGAACCCCTACATGTATTTTTCAAAATAAATGGGAAACAAGTGTTTATTCTTCAATATAAAAGTATAACATTTGAGGGAATTAAACCTTCGGAATTACTCTTCTCTTCCTACCAGTAGAGGGCAAGTTGTTCTTTTAATTTGTGGAATACGTTAATGACATATGACAACCATAACATCTGAGGTTACTCGTTTTCAAATCCAGGCCAGCTGAACCCAGCCATTAAAGGACCGTAGTATAGAGAAAAAAAGATCACATTTATGCCCATAGGGCTTGCTTGTTAGCAAAAGCTATACTATTGATTCCAAATAAGACCAAGATAACCCTGCATGAGGTCAGCTAGTTTAAAACTATGCACAACTAAATGACCATCAAATTGTAAGAAAAAGCTTCATTAAATCTCTAAAAATGCAAGTCCTAGACAAGCTTTCTGACAATTAAGAGGGCAAACTGATTTCTGGCTTCATTTCCCAAAAATCATCTGTGATTGAGTGGTGCACACAAAGGATTCCCACAGTGCCACATTTTCACAGCTATTTTAACAATGGAGGTTTGTTAGAATGGCTGGCTGGGTGGATGGATGAATGAAGGTAAACGGTCGAATTTTTTTGTCTCCTGAGGCTTTTCCCAGTATTCTTGTCAGGCTTTTAAAGATTTTTGGTTTGTACTGTTTTAATGCAGCAGTTCGGTAACTGTGTTTTGCCCGGAAACTCCATTTCAGAATGTAAGATACTTTTTTAATTCATTTTTTTATTTTTTTTATTTTTTAGTTCAGATGATTTGAACATGTAAAAAAAAACACAACAATAAAACATTTATAATACATATATTCATACATATATATATATATATATATATATATATATATATATATGTATGAATTAAAATTAAAATGACAGATAAATAAAGTCATGTACTTCTCAGCACAATCTTCCAGATCATCCCCATGCGAGACAGCTGACAATCGGGCCAGGAAAAGAGGATCATCATTGTGGTCATTGGGATTTCACCACATTCAATAACTTCATCATGACCAGAGGTGTCAGGTAAGTACAAATACTTTGTTACCTCACTCAAGTAGAAATTTTGGGCATCTATACTTTCCTGGAGTAATTATTTAACAGCAAACTTTTTACTTTTACTCCATACATTTCCACACAATTGTATGTATAGCATCAGAAAGGAAGGTCTAAGTGGCTCACACAATACCAGAAACATCTTGCAATACGATGAAATCAATTGCAACATCCCTGCAAAGAATTCCAAATTCAATCCGAGTTAATGAGCAAAGTTTTCTGGCTTTTCCTCAGTGAGGTGTTGACTCAATTCTATGGAAATCTGTCAGGTATGAGGTGTGACTATATGAAACACTTTAACCCTTAACAATCCTGATGATAAACACTGTCACGACTTCAACTTTTCTCTGCTTTCTCCATGAGCAATATGATGATTTATGCCTACTGTTTAACATAAACTCAATTCTCAAAATGTACCAAGGATGCAAAATAGCTGTATGACAAAAAAATACATAGTGTCTCCCACTGTCAGTGTTAGCTTAAAGAGTCCCTGCTGTTACTTGGACGTCTATGTTTTTGGCCTGACATTCAGCTGTGTGTGTGCACCCAAGAGACCGAGCCACAGGGGACGCCTTTGTCCACACAGGCATGTTGCAAATTAACATTGTCACTCTTTAGGGGTGACAGGAGGTTACCTTGTACAGCTGGTTCATCTGTTGTCACCAACTCTTTCATGGCTGTTAATTAAGCCCGGGTTTCAAGCAGCTCGGCTGTACTCCCAAAGTCCCTAACTGCATAGTCCCACATTCACCGAGTCGAAATAAGAACAGATCATCCCCGTGCGAGACAATTGACCAGTCGTGCCAGGAAAAGAGGATCAAAATTGTGCTTTCGCCACATTCAATAACTTCATCATGACCCAGGTAAATGTTTGTATATAGCACTTTTCTACTATTAACAACTACTCAAAGTACATTTACATATTACAGGAACCATTCACATTCATACACTGTGTCCAAGGTTGCCGTACAAGGTGCCACATGCTCACCAGATAAACTTTCACACACATTTACACACCAATGACTCAGCATTGTTCAGTGTCTTGGAAAAAGAGACTTCAACATCGGACTGCAAGGATTGAACCACCAAGCTTCCAATTGGCAGGCAACTACTCTACCACTGAGCCAAAGCCACCCCAGATAACTACAAATGCTTTGTTACCTTATTTAAGTAGAAATCGTGGGTATGTATGCTTTCCTGGAGTAATTATTTTATAGCAGACTTCTTACTTATAAGCCTTACATTTCCACGCAATTATATGTACTTTCTACTCCTTGCATTTTAAAAATAGTTATTGTTGGACTTAAAATTGTTACTCCTTTTTCATTCCAGCTTGTCATTGTTCACATAAACACACACAACAACAAAAAAACTATCCAGATGAATGGCACCATTCAGATAGGGTGAATCCGTTGCCCTCACAGATCCATGCAGCTGAGCTTGGATGTACATTTACGTTCTTATAAAGGCTATAACATACCTCTGAAGTTTGAATTTTTGTACCATTGCAATACTCATATAGCCTGGAAATCCAGACCCAAATCCGAAGGATTAAAGAACTGGCATAAAGTAATGAAAGTTGCCCATCTCAAGGGGCGGCACCAAGCGTGCATTTGAAAATCTCACTGCACGCTATTGGATAACACTACGACCAATCACAACAACACATGGAGGGGTGATGCATCCAGAGCCCCATATGCTTAGCTACCAGAGCTAACTGGTAGATTAAACTGTCGTCATCTGTTTAGCTCGACTCAGGCCCGCCTCTTTCAGATACACCGATGTGATTGGTGCAGCCTGGCTACAAGGGTATAGATAATGAGCAGCGTTACTCAATGCCAGAGTAACTCGCTGAGGAAATTGAAATTGTGCTCTTGTGATTTCCAGGGTAACTTGTAGTCAACAAATCATGTATCTTCTGCTCCATGATACACAAGGTAATACTCAGTAGTTCACCTATTTTTTATGTATTTGCCCTGTACTAAAGTCTGTTCATTTTCAATGGGCACAAACGTGGCTGAAACAGGAGCATCCCAAGTCTTTCAACATTAACATTTTAATACAACCTTATAGTCCTTATGGCCTTTAGAAAAATGTTTTTTCAGGGAGGTGGCGAGGCCTGAGCTTTTGTCCTTAATGGCATTTTCCCCCTTACACTACTTTTACTTTTATACTTGGAGTAGTTTTTTAACCAATACTTTTATACTTTTACTTGAGTTAAAAGCTTGAGTTGATACTTCAACTGCTACATAAGTCTTTTTAAACCCCACTATCTATACCTCTACCTGAGTAAGGCATGTGAATACTTTTGACACCTCTGATCATTACTCCCTTGTCAATTCCTGTCAAGGAAGAACTTCCATTTATGTGAACTGTCCTTTAAAGATTGCTCAAGGCATTTCAAGTAAGCTGTGTGCTACCTAAACCATAATAAAACAATCATAATAAACCCCACAAATCTATAGAGGAAGTAGATTAATGAACACTTACTGTAGAATGTTTGCAAATGGTAAAGAATCAAACTGAATACATGCAGCCTAGTAAAAGGTATTTAGACAATTCAGAATATGCTTACTGGTTAAATAATTTAATTAGACGGCAAAAGAAAATGTCAAGCTTTATATGAGATCCCTTTTCAAATGCTTGACTAAATAAACGTTTTTACTGAGTCATTAAATTACACATCATTAAATTATGTATACATATCTGATTGTTAGGAATGAGTGTTGCTTACAAATGTAATGGACAACACTCAGGATACCAGAAACTAATCATGACAACTTATTTGTGACTTAATTATAGAAAATATTAAACAGCTTATGTGACACAATCTGCTTGCTCTGGTGTGTTGGGTCCCATCCATCTGGTACTCGATGTGGGGTAAAACTGCCTCTCTGCTTCAGCTAAGGGAAATCAGATGGCCTAGTATTTGGTAGGAATAAAAACCATTCAACTCTTGACTGATTGAGACAAAGGCAGAAATGAATCCTTGCAACTTTAGTTCAATAGCTTTTTTTATGGAGCTGTGTAGGCAGAGAATGCTTTCATGAATGAAACTGTTTTCCTTATGGCATCCAGCTAGCGGCCTGCAATGAATGCAACTTTACCATTCCCAGTCAGAGACCTAAGTCCCGGCCCCTGATGCTAAAGACTTCTAGCGTTTTCACAAAATTGTTCATTGGATATCCATGGTGGACGTGGTATCTTAAAACCACTCTCTTGCTGCTTACTGAGGTTTATATTATCTTACATTAAGTCAAAATTTGGCCATTTGGGGGCATTGGAAGCTGCTGAAAACATTGATTTGACATTGCCTTTTAAAGTGAATATTGCATTATTTTACTGGCTAAAAATTAAAATAAGCTGAACTTGAGTGAACTTGCTTTGAATAGCATATCATCTTGGCTATTACGTGACAAGCTTTGCACATCTGGATTTGGGGATTTTCTGGTCAGCTTGGATGTAGACCATCAGAGGACAACCATTTTTAGGCCAGCTCTAAGATTAGTCCTGGTTGTTCCAAACTTCATCATCTATTTGAAAATGGTGGAGCCCACTGTGCTCTTGGGGACCTTCAATGCAGCAGATTTTCAGCCTTCCCCAGATCTGGGCCTCGACATGACGCAGTCTCTAAGCTTTGCGGGCGCTTTCTTTGGCCTTGGTGTTTTACCGATATCCATCATCAGCTGTGAGTCTTGATAAAGAAAGGGGAGTGCCTTTCCCAATCAACTGAATTAACCACAAGTGGACTCCAATCAAGTGAAGAACCTCTCAAAAATGATCGCGAGAAATGGAAAGCATCTGAGCTAAACTTCAAGTGGCATAGTAAAAGATCTGAATAGCCTCGTTAAGTGATTGAAACAAAAGAATTCCCCATGTCCCTTTTGGGGCTTTGTACGTTTAATTGCATTTTCAGAAAGGTGAATCCCCCCTCCTCGGCAGCCACTTTGACTGGTACTCAGATTGGTTTCTCGGGAGCATGACATACTTTTGCATGCCCACGAGATTTTTTTTTTTTCCAGTGTCCCTTTACAGGCTCTGTGGGCTACAACATAACAAAATGTGAAAAAAAGGGAAGGGGGTCTGAAAACACAGTTCAGCGTCAGATGATAAATCACGTTCTGCCGATTTACTTCATGCCATGCATCAGTACAATCTGTGTTTCATTACATGTCACCCTGTGACACACAAACAGCTCTAGATGTATTACAGTAGCTAATCAGACAACTACACCCCCCACCTCCCCACCCCTCCCTGGATGCTATTAGCTGTTCATGCTCTGCTCCCTGGGACACTGCTACAGTCACTGAGTGTTTGTGATGAATTGTTGGAAACTAAAGGCTCCACTCATCAGTATATTGACCCCCTTCAGATGAGATGAATGTACTTTGTCAGAGGAAATCCAAAGTGATGCACTTGGATAAGTAAGTAGGTGATAAGAGGTCGAACTGACTGGAGGCAGTGGACATGGGTAATTTGTCATTTCTAAAGCATTTGGAGATTCATTAAGGGGTAGGTGAACAGGAAGATGGGGGGGACCTGTGTTTTTCTTGCCTGCTGAGTAGATTCTACCTAGGCCTGTAACAATTATTACATAATGGTATAATAACAGTCATTTTACATAATCACCATTTCTTTGTTTGACTGCAATAAATTGCCAACATTAGCTAAGATCCGAAGGGGTATGACTGTTTGTGACTAATTGTGAATTTTATGTTCCTTTGGGAAAAAAAGGCGTGATTTACTTTAAAGGCTGTGCACTTATTACATTATCTGGTCACATGACTGTGATGTAACCAAATGATGTATCCTGGGATTCATTCAAAACTTTTTGTTTAAAAATTAAATTATTTGACTGAAAGAGACAATTATATTGTTACACACACACACACACACACACACACACACACACACACACACACACACACACACACACACACACACACACACACACACACCTTTATCTTCAGTGTCACAAACAAACTTGTCATACATTGGCGGGCCATCTCCCATGGCTCTTGAGTTTGAAAAATGAGTTTTGCGTTTGGTGCTTGTTGTCCCAGGGTCAATTACAGGTATGGAGTCATGAAGTGTGCATAATATAAATAGATGGAGATCATTACAAACACTTCAGCAGAGTGTTTATCACAAGACAAATGTAGAATAATGTTGTCTTATTAACAGTATCCCAACCAGTCTCTACCCCCTAAAAGCATTAAGGACAAAACTGAAATCCCGACATGGGGGAAACTCTACAGTGGCTACATTAATCAGGATCAATTGATAAGGAGGTTAACGTGGTGCTGTTGTTCACCTAGATGAATAGCCACTTACTGGCTCATCCTGCCCTCGTTTCTCTGCCTGGCCCCCTTAATTGATTGTGGAACGTAAGCACAAGATGCTGACGTGGAAAACCTGATCTCTCTGGCAGCGTATGGGTGGTATTTCTGCTGCTCCCGTAACAGCTGCGCTCCAGATTCCTGACCTTGGCTTTTCTTTTATCTGACTGCCACAGTCCTCCCACTTCACTGACTTGGTAGCAGTGTGTTTTGGCAGAATGAAACCAGATAACATGGCCGCGTGAACTAGGCCACCTCCTTAGTGAAAGGTAGAGTTAGTTTTTGATTTTAATTAAATGACTATTGATATTAACCTTCTCCCTTTCATGACAATTACAAATGTAATTTCATTTTACAATTTGGTTGGTAAGAGATAAACACATAATTTGATCAGAATGAATCTTCCCATTTTGCCAAGAGCAAGGCCTCTGACACTCATTCATGAGTGAAGATCCCGGCGGGTCAGCAGTACAGAAGTTAGCTTGCCTATAACATGGCTTCTGTAACCGAAAAAAAACAGCAGCAGCACCTCTCCACCTGTCCCTCCCACGGCGACCCTGCTAGCAACACACAACGAGGCCGCCAACTTAATTTAATTTAATTCAGTGATTGTTGTATTTTGTGGCTCAGTGGTTGAGCCAGTAGTGTAGTAGGCCTATTCTGTACCATTGCCGTAGCTTTGTGCCTATATCCTGTGTTAGCCTAGTTTTGCCATGTCTTGGATTTTGGATTTAATTCTTGTTTTGTTTTTAAAAAATGTCAAGCTCGAAAATTGGTCAGCACCCCCAATTCAAAATATGTTCCAGCGGCCATGCCAGATAACCCCTTATCTGGATGGACAAAGGATGAAATTTGCATGTGAATGTCTGGATCCTTGTTTGAGAATAATCAAGCTCAGCAGATCCATCGTTTAGATAAAATCCCTTCCCCAGCTACCGCTGTTGTCTGTGAGCAATGCTTTTGTATTCGTTTAAAAATTGTTGGACTTATTCGTTCTAATTTAGCATATTTTTATGTCTGCTGGAGTCTTGTTTTTTCAGGACTAAGTGAATGATGGATTGTAATGATTAATGTCCTTGTGGTAAAGAGGAAACAGATGGAAAATAATGCTGTGTGCCAGTCAGAGCCAGTGAACACTGAGTATATGGGATTTATCCAGATTGGTAATCTCCAATCACACTCACAATTGCTCTGTCTGTCTGGAGCTACCTTGCTTCCCAGCATGACTCCCAGTTTAGCTTGCCACCAGTCTGTGGGGGTTTTCTTTTTGGCTCTAGGCAGCACCTCAAGTCACCTAACTGCAAAATCTTATTATTGACCCTATACCTACTAGTTCTTAGTTTCTGAAACAATAAATAATTGTTAGAGACAACAGACTACCTGAGATTATAAACTGTCTGTAAAGCAGCCCATTAATCTTGGGAAACTTCATTATACAAGCAGGAAAATTCATTTTTGCCCACTGCATGACAATCAAGGGGCACCTCTGCTGTAAAGCGCAGATAGGTACACTTCAAAATTCACATCCTCTTATTTAAACTCTTGCATATTCACTCATATTCACATTTCATATTCACATTCAAAACAACATTGCTGCCAGT
>NC_045736.1:1258488-1263480 GCF_008692095.1 Etheostoma spectabile | reverse complement strand
AAAAAATAGGAAAAGAGAGCGTCTTTCAGCCACACTATCTACAGCTCCCTCACTTACTGCCCTAGGCTGCCTTCTCTTTAATTGATGTAGATGCCCTTTGCCTGGCCTGAAAACTCACAAATAGTTAGTAATAACACACAAAATCTAATCAGAAGGGAAGACATTACCATCAGATTGTATATCTTGATAATGATCCATGTCTTTGCTTTGTGAGTTTCTTCATATTTGCTCAAAACCAATTCTAGAGGACTTCCATGACAGCTGCGTCACCTTGACAACAGATTGGTGTGTGAAGGCCTACCGTCCGACTGGTGTTTTTTAGTGCCGTTGAAAAGCTGCCTGCTGAAGTAATATAATTCCCCAGATAACACAGTGTATCACGGAGCTGTTGAAACCTAAACCAAAATCTTGCCTGCTCAATTATCAGGCATGGATTTCTCAGTTGGTCAAATACCTCTGAGGGCCTAATGAACACAATCATAATTTCATATGTAAAGTTATTTAACTTATCTAATAAATGGTATTGTCTTCTCAAAAAAATCCACACATGATGAATGCTGAAAACTCCTGAGAGCCAAAATAAGCTCACAAGTTGGTATTATTCACCTTAATGATGCACATGATCTCAACCATATGATCAGGTCATTAACCCTGCATCTAATTAGTTTTTGGCTACTTGGAGGCAGTGTAACAAGCTGAAAGCACAACACACATGAGTCTGCAGCGCTAATTACATTAACAACTGTTGATCTTAGTTTGTAACAAACCTTGCACCGGAAAGATGAATACACAATAATAACATTTGAGTTAAATTATGACCGGTCATCAGAAAAGGACAAAGGGAAGGACAGAGGCCTGGATGCTTCAGGGGAAGTGCAGGGTTGGGTGATAATTCTCTGTGTTCTTGTCACAACACAACAAGTAAGCCCTTTTACATTACACCCAGTCATTTGATCCATCGGTAATGCAGAACTACGGCAAATAACAGCCTCTCATCTGTTTGAATTGGTATCAGAAATTTGTCACACGTCATCTAGCTTAGTGAATGGAGCGATTGTTAGAAAATGTATACAGCCTTGTGTGTCACATTGTGAACCTAACCCTGCTTCATGTCTCTCTGTTCTCCAAGATCTCGTAACACTTTCAGAATTAACTCAGACGTTAAGCTACTAGATGTTAGGATTCGAATCACAAAGTAATCGTGATTGGGTTGTTTCATAACAGTGCTTCTTTCAGATGTCATTACTTTGAGCAGTTAACGCCACACAATTTGCCACTCACTAAATATAGAGGTAATTCCCATGACTCTTGTAGCGGAAGTTTCATGGTCAGGCCATTATGAGACATTTACACAGCTAACTACAAGTAAAGTGTAACATAAACAAGACATGTAGATTATTGTAGTTTGTATATTTTCGTACTTGACCAACCATGTCCAAAATGCATTATAGTGTACTCTCCTACATCAAGTTTAAGGAGTCCAGTATTACAACAAATAACACAATTCCTCATGCCAGCGGGCACACTGTGGGTTTGAGACTGGGGCGGGACTGGCCCCATGGAGAACCTGCACTCATTTGTAGTTCAAATGAAACCTGGAACATCGGGACCAGCTGACCTACATTTGAGTCGCATGAGGGAGAGCAAATGAACTTGAAGCGGTCTGTTAAACTCACTTTTCAAATCCCATATTTTCAGACTGTTTTTGTGCTTTTGTCAAGGTTATCTGACAACCTGCACTACATTGTAACAAGAGTACATTTTATGGCCAATTGTAAGATTGATTGTGCTTGAGAGCATAAGAAAGATAATTAAAAACTAATTGGAATTGCCTCAACACAACATGGTATGAAATAGCTTTTTTCTTCATTTTTGATTCTCAGTAACGACATGAAACAAAAGAACAATGCTGAATGCTTCATTGCGTGTGCCATCATGTACAGTCAATCTGTCGAGTTTACCTGGGATCTGACCTTGTTTACCATGCATATGCTAACTGTACTCATTGTGGTCCTGTTCTTTAAGTATACAACACATTTAGTCTTGCATTACCAGACCTGTCTCCACAGCGCTGTGGAGCAAGGTCTGGCAACTCCAAACATTCATTATGGGATAGGAGAGAAAAAAACTATTTGGGTTGTTTGAATTTCTTTAAACCAGTCACAATCGTCTCTGTAGCTTTGTAAATCTTTTCGTAAATCTTTAGAACCATTCCCCAAAAGAACTAAGCAGGCCTGCCTTGTTCCACGAGCCAAATCTTTTTTAACCCTTGTGTTGTCTTCCTGTCAAAATTGAAAATCCATACTTTTGTTGAGGCTTTTAATCAACGTTTGATTTTTTATTCTGTTTTTTTTTTTTCAATGCTTTCAATGCTTTTTTTTTTAATGTCCGCCACTTTATTGATGTTTTCAACACTATTAACCTTAGTTGTACAGTTATTTTTTGAATGTATGGTCAATAAACCTCATTTATAAGTAAATTATAACTAATGTTTGAGTTAGAAAAGCAGAAATTAGGAATTAGACTTAGAATTAAAAATTAAAGAATTAAATCAAAGCAATGAATGCTGATGGATAATCACAGACTGGAATATGTCAATTTTTACTCAATAATATTTTGAAATCACTTCAATTTTATTTTCTAATGCCATAAAATTGAATGAGACGCCCCAAAATTAATGAAAGTAGAGATTTGTACTTGTCAAAGAGCGTTGTGTGGAATCAATCATGTTATTTAGGTTGGTTAAAAAGAACAGTGATATAGGAACAAGGACAACATGAGGGTTAAAAGCCATTTTCAGCATGTGGCTTTCTAGCTCAAAAGGTAGTTGTTGTTTCCCGTAGCAAATGGAGTTTGAGAACCGCAGAGAGAGCAGAAGTTAAGGGGTGCAATGGAGGTCAGGCTATTATCCTGGAAATGTACTTCCGTTGACCCATACTACATACCCGTACACATTTAAAATGTTGTTTCATAACAATTTTAAGACACTCTTAATGAAACACCAGTAGTTTGAGAAAGTGTTTGCTGCTGGACAATACAGACATGATTCAGTCATAGAAGTAGTGTTAAAGGGGAACTGTGCCAATTCTTTGGGGGTGCTTCATTTACCTTAAGTGAACAGCTTCGGAGTCATTGGAATGGTTATATGACTTTTTTTAGTTGAATGATGGTTGTCTTGCTCCCCCCTAGCACCTGTGAGCAGAAAAACCACCCTTGCAACTTTCAGCCGGCGAGTGGCCAGACTCAGCGTCAGGACGTATGGCGTGGTATCAGGTCTCACGATGTAACGAATGGCTTCAGGGCACTGCACATACGGCCATTCAGGAACCGGCTAACCGGCTAAGGTAGCAATGGAGTTTTTCACACTATTGTCACGGCTGAGCCAGCAAAAAAGAAACAGAAAGAAATACTAATCTCTGTACAAATACTAAATAAACTTCAGCTCATGTTCCTCATGTGGCAGAATAAAGGGAGTGAGTTGATGAAAGGAATAGGACAGAAACATTTCATTTCTTCATTTGTGCAGTGGAATGGGTGATGATCTGATCAGTGTATTTGTTGTCACCAAGAAGGAAAAAGTGCAGCACAGTGACAGTGCTAGGAAAGCACTGTCGGAGGAACAAAGAAAGAGGAGAGGGCAGACTCACCAAGGGAGGGGTCAGACACAAGTAAACATAGGAGCTGTAGGGGGGGGTCTGTGGAAAAACCTGCAAGGAAAAAGTGAAAAAACAGCCAATGAATGGCCACAACTCCATCGCGCCCTTCATGTAACAAGACATACCAAAAACATACAGGCTACTTTACATGCAGTTTGTGGGGTGGAGGAGTTTCCCCTCATTTTGTATTTAATTGTGGAGGCTCAAATACTTCATTTTGGGGACTTCTTATGTATTAGTTTTTGGTAGATAAAGTTGTCTGCTGGAATCTTAACGAGCACACGTTTTGATGCACTGAAAATTTGTCAAATTGCTTATCAAGATCATGTGCATACACCCTTTTTAGTCCTGCATGCCTCAAACATAGTGATGAGTGCATAAAGTTAAGTGGATTGTTGATACAGATGTCAGAGTGTTACATGCACGTGCCAGCCCAGTTATCACTTTAACAGTGATTTGAACAACATCAGGGCTTCTGTTTGGTTTAGATTTTTATTTATTTGTGGGGAATTCGTTGTAAAAAATAAAAATATTATTGACCTGTGGCAGTGGGGTGGGAGAGGGCTCGACCCCCCCCTTGTCTACATACAGGATTTGATTTATGAAAAATGAAATACAAATGAATTGAATTTTAACTGTTGTTAAAAAAAACGGGAAGATCTTTTTTTTTTTGCTCAATGTAAGAGGAAAAGTCATTTTAAAAAGAGGGCTCGACAGACAGAGGGGGGGGTAACGGAGGGGAGGAGAGCTGCAGTCCAATCCACGCGCAGCAGGGACTCCTTCTGGCGCCATGCACGCGCGCGGATCGGAAAGAGCGGCGCGTGACGGTCGGACCGGTGCGGCCGCTTGACTTCATTCCCATCAGCACCAACAAGTGGGACGGGCGTGTTGGGTTTCAGGAGAAGACATGAAGAGAGCCACGTCTGGAGATAAGACTCATTTCACCCGGAGATCCCACAACTTCCCCGCGTGCCGCTCAGGAACTTTACCGTTTTATTCTGTATTCCCATACGGAAATGTGGACGCGTTGAGATGACTGACTGTGGCCTACTTTTTTTTAAAATTGTTTTTAACAATTCTGATTGAGTATTTTCAGAGCGGTTCAGCCTTCTTTTAACCATGATACAGATGTGATATGAACTACTGCAGCTGTCTCCGACATACGGTGGGCTACAAATACCCAGGATATAACTCTTTCCAGGTAAGTAGACCTACCTCTACAGCTAGTCTACTTGCTAATTAAGCCTGTGTGTTTTAGTTTTACCATGAAATCGGTATTTTAACCACATAATGTGATTCAAATCCGCAATATTCCAAAACGCTATGAGACTACTCT
>NC_045736.1:1252761-1258478 GCF_008692095.1 Etheostoma spectabile | reverse complement strand
CAGGCATTAGCCTGATTACATGGACTCTTTGCGTCTGCAGGGCCACTTATTATTGATAATATACATTACTGTTTACTCTCCCAAAGCCGGTTTAATTCAAAGTAGGCTATGCATTTCCCTTTAAAACTGAAGAAAACATGGGTTGCCTATTTAAGAGCCCGACTGCATTACATTTAAAAGGAATACTTTTTCCTTTTAAATGAAATTGAAAACAAATCATGTGTCGTAGGAAACGACAGCGCGGACAAGCTATAGCACAAAACGCATGTGTAAACCCTCATGTGGAGCCTGCTGTTTTACGCAATGTTGCAGTGGTGTCATAACATAACAGGGTGTTTTAGCCGCCCTTTGTGTAGATGTCCACATCATGCTCACACCTCCTGCTGAGCCCAGAGTGATGACAACATGAGGACTTATTTAAGACTCTGTGCGTGTGTGTGTATGTGTGTGGCCTCAAGTTATGAGACCCCTTGCCAAAGACAAATGTAAAAAAAGAAAGGAAGACACTGGCTCCATGGGGTGGATGACCTCGAACACAGCGAGGGCTTGATTGTGTGATGAGTTTAGCCCACCTGAGGGTGCACAATCTTTAAAGTGATGATCCTCCTGCGGGACAGTTGGGAGTCACATTAGAGCCCACAGCTCTCATTGTTCTTCTCATTATGAATGGGAGACAGCTGGGCTGGAAACGAGGGAGCCGCATGTGCAAAAAAAAAAGAAGGAGATTCTCCTTGTTGGAGTCAAAAGGGAGATAAGCAGTTTTATTTATTGTGGTTTGTTTTCTTGGTCCCGCTATGAAATAATGCAATTAATATTGATATGTGCTCAAGCATCACACAATAATTCCATGTAATGCTTATAGTAGACAATGCAGAATAGAATTATGCGTTCCCTAATTGAATGAGAAATGCTGCCGATGACCCACTACTGTGCCTCCGGCTTTATGAGTTTTGCCGAAGTGAAATGGATTTTTCCCCAGTTATCGCATTATACATTTTGTAAACACTTCGGAAATAGCATTTACTCAGCTCAATTTGAGCAGACTAAGGCATTTGCCAAAGCCTTATCTACCCCATCAGTCACTGTCTGGATGATTCTTCATGTACACTTCTATCTTCAGCTACACTTAAGAACTTTGGGGTTTTTTTCCTGTTCAAGAATAACACCAGTCTCTTTGTTTCTTTCAGTGCACAACATGATGATTCCAATGTCACTTACCCTGCCCTGATCTCTCTGAAGCTTTTAGCGTCTCCACAATAAACCTGAGATTACAGTTCCCTGCCGGAATATGCTCAGTGAGCGGCTCAATTTTTGGATGAGCTCTTTTGAAATCCATTTCAAAAGATTATATAAAACTCTCTCAAATCAATTTTGAAGAATTATCTCAAGATTATCCCTTAGGTTGGTGTAAATAAACTGTTAATTTTGGCAGTTTTTAAAAGCTAATGAAGCTGCAATCATCACTATTTAACCACAAGACACAGGTGGTGCCATGATTGCTTTTGCCTGACAGGGCTTGCAGGAGGTCGTTGCTGAATATGCAAGACTTAGCGGGGCCTGTTATGCCCAGGAAATTCTCTATCTTTGATGGCTTTGCCCTCTGGTGGTGGGGCTTGCTCTTTGGATTATTCATTGCGCGTGCAGAAGTGATGGCTTGTCCCACAACTTGCCACTGTATCGACAAGAGCGGCATGACCGTGGTCCAATGCATGTCTCGCAACCTGGAGAACATCCCGTCAGATCTTCCGAGAGATACCGTTGTCCTACTTTTGGCATCCAACCACATCACCCACATCCCAAGCCACGCATTCAGAGAACTGCACTACCTTCAGGAGCTGGACTTGTCCAACAATGACATTGAGACTGTGGACCTTGGAGCTTTCCAAGGTGTTTCAGACAGCCTCCTTGCCCTGGACCTATCAAACAATCGCATTCAAAGTGTCCCCAAAGAGGCCTTTGCACGTCTACATGCAAAAATCAGCCTGTCCAACAACCCGTGGCACTGCGAGTGCATGCTGCAGGAGGTCCTGAGGGAGCTGCGGCTGGACCCCGAGACAGTCAACGAGGTGATTTGCCACACGGCGGTGCAGGAGGAGTACGCGGGCAAATCCATCATCCAGGTGCTGGACTCAGGGATCAACTTCTGCAACTTTCACCACAAGACCACCGACGTGGCCATGTTCGTCACTATGTTCGGTTGGTTCACCATGGTGATCGCGTACGTCATCTACTATGTGCGACACAATCAGGAGGACGCCAGGAGGCACCTGGAGTACCTCAAGTCACTGCCTAGCAGCTCTCAGATCAGCAAGGACTTTGACACCATCAGCACTGTTCTCTAGCAGGGCTGAGGAGAAGGGGTGTGCGTCTGTAAATATGTGAGTAAATATGTTACGTACAAAATGACTAAAAAGCTGTTGGTACACATAAACCACCAGTGTTAATGAGCACAGTGACTACAATGAGCCATTTTAATTATTAAAGCTCCATAAAAGAGTTATCTTTTTTACAATTTCATTAAATATGGGACAGGGAAAGCACAAAATAAACAAAATACTCCTTAAAGTCACATTTCCAGGATAGATGTTATATCTAGACTGGAGAGACAAATGTTCCCACGGTGGTGTCGATCCACAGTGTGATTGAATTTGGACTGAGATGAATGAGGAGGACGGCCGTGTCCTACTGTTACTTTGTATTGATTGATTCATGTTCTTCATGTCATACGGTCTAGGTAAAGGCCATTTTTTTAAAAGATTATTTTTAGGCCTTCATTTTCACAGGACAACTGAAAAGGGGAGAGAGAAGGGGGGGAATGACACGCAGCAAAGGGCCGCAGGTCGGAGACAAACCCGCAGCCGCTGCATCGAGGAGTTAACCTCAATATATAGGTCCCCCCTCTACCAACTGAGCTAACCCGGCTACAAGGTAAAGGCCTCTTTACAAGACTTTGGCTTAGATATGAAAAAGGGCAAGGTGTTGTCATTCAGTTTGCACAACCCATGCATAAACAGCCCTGCCTTCAGACCTTACACAATAAACTACTGAACCAGGAAATAGGGTTTCTTTGTGCAAACACTGAATTGTTTCATGGCAAATATAAAATGTATTCAAACAAGGAAAGGTTGTCGTACACTGGCAGCTCTGATGTGTTTTTGGTACATCCCAAAAAGAGCTTAACAAGTTCTCTCTCAAAATCTCATCATCCCATGCAGAGGTTATAAAAGAACATTAACATGTCCACTTTACTACTAAACAATATTCCTGCATCTTTTAAACAATATGTGATTATATAAAGGTACGGGTGAACACGACAAAGTTAACCTTTTTCACAGTTTGGCACACTAAAAATTGTTATACTATCTTGCAATATATGAACTCTTAATTTTTGTAAATCTCACAGATATTTCAATTTTAAGGATACATTATCGCCCTACAATTTATTCAAGCTAAATGTGTTAGCCAACAATCGCTTATGTAAACAACAGCAAACTGGTGGTGCTGTGCATCTGCACGCTTGTGTGTGTGGTATGTGTGTTAAGGGAAACTCTAAATTTGAGAGCACCCTCACTAAAACATTGAGCAAACCCACAGCACCAACAAAAGAAAATCTCTGGCACCGCCATTGCTCCCATCAGAGATGGGTTCAAAACATGAAAAAGAAATCCAGTCCTCCAACCTTTACGGCCACAGAGCAGGGTTACCAGGTCTGCATGTCAAAACCGCGTTATTATGGAACCCACGCAACTTCTAGCTAAGACCCGCCCTTCAATAGCATTCACACACTGCTATTGGCCAGCTGTCCAAGATTATAATCCTTAACGAAAACAAGTAAAAATATAGCTGCAGCCGATTTGCGGGTTCAAACCTTTTTTCTCAATAGCGACTTCAAAGTAATTTCACACATGATCCAACATTGTTATAAAACATATCCTGCAAGCTTTGTAGCAATTGGACAAACAGTGCACTTTGTTTAAAATGTCTACAAAGGATTTGTCAAAAACATTTATTTTGAATTCAGTGCGATATGTAGCTCAGTCCAGCTCACGGCAATTTGAGAAAAGCAGATGAGCAACACAAAAACAATCTCTAAAAAAGCCGCAAACTGCGATTCCAAGATCAAATTATGATTTGCGTCATTCCACGTCCAGTTGTTGTGCATTTAAAGTGCCCTCTAGTGGTCAGTTTGAATAAGACTTGCAGTGTTTGTGCGAGGTCATTGTGTAGACGTTTCCTGGAAGTTTTGTGTTGATTGGACAAACATTTAGTCATTTATAGCCTGATTTGCGCTATATCATCTGCAGTTTGTTTGCATTTTTAGCACCACCTGGTGTTCAATTTGAATGAGACATTCTGGGCGTGGTTCAGGTACTTATGAGGACACATCCTGAGAGAGTTGGGATGATGGGACAATGAATATGTGATCTATAGTAAAATATGTGTAATGCCACTCACCTATCTTGCGCTTGTAGCGCCCTCTAGTGGTGTATATATATATATATAAAACTGTCTGGGTATATCTTGGGCACTTATCTGAACATACCCTGTGAGTTTTGTGGGTCAGGGTACTAGTGGCGTATATATATAAAATTGTCTGGGTATATCTGGGGCACTTATCTGAACATACCCTGTGAGTTTTGTGGGTTAGGGTACTAGTGGCGTATGTAGAGCTGCACAATTATTTGAATTTTAATCACGATCACAATTTTGGCTTCCCACAATCAATTTTGCGTAATCAAGCATTTTTTTAAAAAAATGCATCATTTCATAGAACGCTTAGTTTTTTTGCAAAGCCAATCTACCGCTCCATAAACCACTGTCTGATCATGAGCCAGTCAGAGTTGTTCCCTGCACCGCGCAGCTTAGTTTCTAGATGTAGACAGTCCCAGAGGACAGAGTAACGGGAGGACAATCCCACAACAGATAACAGTTCGGTTATACGTCGGTCTCAAGGTTTACCAGTTTACCAGTAAAGGCAACATTTTGTCCCGTCTGTTGTTTTTCAAACAACAGCAGTGACCAGTGCTAGTCGGTGCTAGTTAGTGTCTGTTAGCTCACAGGGCTCTAGGGCGTGAGTATTATTTTTCCTCTAGGTCACATCCGCTGCCTCTCCACAAACAAAGCAATGTTGTTTCTATTGATATCGTTTAAGTTTACGTCACATGACCCATTTCTTCTGTAAAGCCGTGCCTGTGTTTGGCTCTCTCCTCTGACTCTCCGCGCAGCCCCGCCCCCATTCACTCACACAGGCTCCCAGCAACAGAGACAGAGCGGCAACAGCGCCGGTGTCACGCTTCTGACATTTGTCCAGTTTTAATTGTTATTAACACAGCTGTATATTTTTAAGCAGGAGAGGCAAACCTGTATTTGTGCCAGTGTTTCTGCTGGTAACTCTGCTATCGCGGCCGCTAAGACAAAAAACACAGAAGAAGTTATTGAATACAACTAACTTCAGTTCTTAGAGTAAGAACGTGTGAGACGGAGCTGCTGGACCCATTCATAATGAGACGGCCGTCTCACTCTGTGAGTAGGCCTACCATATGTCCATCGCACTCCCTCTCTCTCCCTAGCTCTTTTAATCAGTTATTGTTGAAAACAAGTGAAGGAGCTTTCACAGAGATACTTTTTTTTTTACATATCCTAGGCTATTTATTTCAGATAATTTTCATTTACATATGTTGCAGCTGTATGTATGTACAACATACAACTTCAACATA
>NC_045736.1:1251746-1252751 GCF_008692095.1 Etheostoma spectabile | reverse complement strand
AAATAGCCTATATGACCATAAAATTTGTTTTGGTTAAAATCAACAAATAATCGGGATAATAATCGTTATCACAATATTGATCAAAATAATCGTGATTATCCTTTTGGCCATAATCGTGCAGCCCTAGGCTAGTGGCGTATGTATATAAACTGCCTGGGTATATCTGGGCCACTTATCTGGACATACCCTGTGAGTTTTGTGGGTCAGGGTACTAGTGGCGTATATATAAAACTGTCTGGGTATATCTGGGGCACTTATCTGGACTATACCTGTGAGTTTTGTGGGTTAGGGTACTAGTGGCGTATATATATAAAACTGTCTGGGTATATCTGGGGCACTTATCTGGACATACCCTGTGAGTTTTGTGGGTTGTGTGGTATAGTGGCGTATGTACATAAACTGCCTGGGTATATCTGGGGCACTTATCTAAACATACACTGTGAGTTTTGTGGGTTAGGGTACTAGTAGGGTATGTACATAAAACTGTCTGGGTATATCTGGGGCACTTATCTGAACATATCCTGTGAGTTTGGATTGATTGATGATTGGCCTTACAGTTGCTGATTTGTATTTATTTATGTCCAGACCCAAGCCCCTTTTGAAGTTCATTGGTCAATAACTTGAAAAGTAATTATGATATGGACATGCTTTATACAACTTGTAATGAGATTGATTCATTGATGATTCACTAGACAGACCTTAATCCTTAATAGTCCTTGATGCTCTTTTGTTGAGCACGTTAAGCTGCACCAGTGTGAGAAATTTCAAGTCAATCAGATTTACGGTGTGGGGGGGGGGGGGCGTGCCCTTTCAAAGTTGGTATTTTGAAGCCTTAATCACAGCGCCACCATGTGGCCAATTGGGTTCATATTTCTATAGAAGCACATGCACACCATTTCTAGTTATGCCCTCAAGTTTCATGTTTCTAGCTCATTGCAGCTCACGGGAATTTGAGCTGGCGCGGCACACAAATAATAATAATAATGATAATGATAATAATAATAA